>NC_083470.1:2192500-2215000 GCF_030014155.1 Tachysurus vachellii
AAACCGCGCTGACTGACCAGTGTCAATACTATATGTAAATACTGTACGTTCAGACAATATTGCGTTCAGTAATTTAACTCATTATGCTGGAATTTTCAGCTGTGTATGGCATGTGTGAATTGTTTTTAACAAAAAAAGGGCTACACAAAGCTGATACGCCGTGGCATAATGTTTTAGGGCTGAATGAAAACTCCAAAGCAGAGTGGAGAGCATTACAGTATATAAGGCACCACGAACAAAAAAAATCAGTGCTGGGTTTTTACATGGAATAATTGCAGTCAGTGCTTTTTATTTCTGTCCTAATTCCTGATTCAAGTCAAGAATCCCTTTTTGTCCTGTAAGAGAGCAATGTTTTTATTGTTTTATCCATTGTCCCAGGTTAAAGCCCTTGTTTGGACTCTTAAAAAGCTTTTTAATGATTTTATTCAAGTTTAAGTTTATTTGTATAGCGTTTTTTACAATAGACATTGTCTCAAAGCAGCTTTACAGAACATAAACATAGAACAGAAGGTAAACATAAGAAATAATATAAAGAATTAAATGTAATAAAAGTTCAAGATTAATATTAGATATATTTACTTCACAATGTATATGTATTTATCCCCAATGAGTAAGTCTGAGGTGACTCAGGCAGCAGTGACAAGGAAAAACTCCCTTAGATGGTAAAGGAAGAAACCTTGTGAGGAACCAGACTCAAAGGGGAACCTCATCCTCATATGGGTGACACTGGAGGGTGTGATTATAAATATACAGTCAACAAATGTTGTATTGGTGTAGTGTTAATTTCGTCAGACGAGACGAGACGAAATATGTTCGTCAACAACCTTTTTTTTCATGACTAAGACGAGACGATGACGAGACTGCACCACTGTCCAAAAACGCTGACTAAGACTAAATTAACATGCGTTATTGTTGACGGAAAAAGACGAGACGAAAATGTTTTGTATAAAATAAAAACTAAGATAAAATCTCTCTTCATTTTCGTCTACAATTGTCTCTGCTTTTTCATCAGCTGTTACGCCTTTAAAATATTCACAACGAGTTCGCGGCTTCGCTGTTGCTCAGGTTACAGGTCCGTGAAGCAAGTTATACTGTATTATTATACATTATATATTTATATAACATTATATATTATTATCTAAGGTGGGAGTAAGTCACACATGTGCAAGTCACAAGTAAGTCTCAAGTCTTAACCTTCAAGTCTCAAGCAAGTCCGAGTCATTTTTTGTGAGAGTCAAGTCAAGTCAAGTCAAGTCGTAGCTTTATGTCAAGCAAGTCAAGTCAAGTCGTAACTTGAGTCAAGCAAGTCACTGGCAAGTCATACAGATGTTTGATGATTTAACTAAATGTATATATTAAACAAAGTTATAACTACAGTATTTATGGACTATGAGAGTTTTATTTGCAACAAAAATGATTATATGCATTTATTTTTAAAAGGTGTCCACATACAGGTGAGTTGTAAATACAATAAAAATCTAAAAATGAATAAAAATCAAAACTACAAAGAATAAGATGTAAATGTAATTGAAATAAGGCCAACAGAAAAGCATGCAAAGTTTCAATATGCCTCAAACATGGCAGAAGACCATGGAAAAGTGTATATATAATAAAGTACAATGGTTACTTTGCAACCAAATGGCATTTTTTGTACAGACATTCACCTTTAATGGGACATGAACACATCCTTAAATCAGATCCTTCCTTTTTAACAACAGAATAACAACAACAATCAATCACGTCAACCAAAAAATGTAAATTATTGAATCCCACAAACCTTGAAGTGAATTAACTATGGGGGAGAGAGAGAGAGAGAGAGAGAGAGAGAGAGATGATTGAAGTGAGTGTAATTTATTAAAGGGATAGTTCACCTAAAAATGAAAATTCTGTTATCATTTTCTCACCCTCATGATGTTACAAACCTGTATAGATTTCTTTGTTTTGATGAACACACATGTAGATATTTTGAGGACTGTTTGTAACCAAACCATTTATGAGCCCCATTCACTTCTATAGTGGGAAAAAAGAATACTGTAAAAGTGAATGGGGCTCATGAATGGTTTAGTTATAAACATTCCTTAAAATATCTTCCTCCGTGTTCATCTAAACAAAGAAATGTGTACAGGTTTGTAACATCATGAGGGTGAGAAAATTATGAAAGAATTTTATTTTTTATTTTTGGGTGAACTGTCCCTTTGTGTGTGCATGCGAGACAAGAATATGACTGTGCTTGTAACTCTGAAGTTTTTTTATTTTTATATATATATATATATATGTGCATCCCCATATACGATCCATACGCTTTTCACTCAAAGCCTAACACTGAAGACCAATTACAAGTGCTATTGCAAAACAGCTGACATTCCCAACCATTTGCACTACATTGTGCATACAAAAAAATTTACTTTGATAGAACTTTGTTATTCAAAGGTGAGCGATGTGGTCGCATTCTGCTGTTCTTCTCTTCTCCATCTCGCACAAAATCCCGGTACCTGAACTTAATTATTTTTGGTGTAGCTCCTTCCATGTTTAGTCACGACTGTTAAGGTTTATTAGTTAGTGCGCGCGCTCCCTCAGCTTGCCTGCTGCGTCACGTGGTTAGATTACGTTCTTGCGTGCGTTTAAAAACAGATTTAAAAACGAGATAAAACAAAAAAAACAAGTTATTTCGAGTCATTTAACTCAAGTCCGAGTCAAGTCTCAAGTCATGAATGTCAAGTCAAAGTCAAGTCGAGTCTTTTTTTAATATTTGCCAAGCAAGTCTCAAGTCTCAAATGTGCGACTTAAGTCCGACTCGAGTCAAGTCATATGACTCGAGTCCCCCATCTCTGATTATTATACTGTATATATTATTATATTGTATACTTATTATATTGCTACCTACCAAATAAATCGATAATTTGACTCAAAATGATGATATAAAAAGGAGTTTATTGATTTAAAAACAATTGTATTGTTTCCGCTAAAGAAAATAGTGCGCTCCGTCTCTACGGTTAGAATCCTGTGTGTCCATGGCAACGCTCTGTTTTTCATGGCAACGGTGTGTTATAGTCCGCAGCGGTCTGTTATCAAGAAATAAAATAGTGTGTGTGTAGAAAGAATTCGTCCACACGCCGCTCAATTAAATAAATAATTTAAATAAATAAAATCTCCTGAGGGGGGGCACGGTGGCTTAGTGGTTAGCACGTTCGCCTCACACCTCCAGGGTCGGGGTTCGATTCCCGCCTCCACCTTGTGTGTGTGGAGTTTGCATGTTCTCCCCGTGCTTCGGGGGTTTCCTCTGGGTACTCCGGTTTCCTCCCCCGGTCCAAAGACATGCATGGTAGGTTGATTGGCATCTCTGTAAAATTGTCCCTAGTGTGTGATTGCGTGAGTGAATGAGTGTGTGTGTGTGCCCTGCGATGGGTTGGCACTCCGTCCAGGGTGTATCCTGCCTTGATGCCCGATGACGCCTGAGATAGGCACAGGCTCCCCGTGACCCGAGGTAGTTCGGATAAGCGGTAGAAGATGAATGAATGAATGAAAATCTCCTGAGCACAAGTCCACCCCTGGTCTAGTCAGGCTTTTTGTGTTAAATTATATTTCCTGTCGCTGCGCAGGCTCTTTTATTGTACATGACAGCTTATGTCCCGATGACCGGTCTTTGCATTACGATTAAAAGCAGTATGAATAAAGTAAAAAATGTGATGTGCGGTCAAGTTCGAGTGTATGCACTGTTTAAACGCCCCCACCCCCCAACCTGAAACCTCTTCCCACCCCCCTGTCACAATCACATCATAATCAAAATGAATAATTAGGCTTAAAAGCAAATGTATATGTAAGGGAATCAAGTTTAACAATTACATGTAATATTGCTCCAAATATCATCAATAATGGTGTGTGCAATACATCTTAGGCTTCTTAGATCTTAGGCTTTTCATTAAGTTATTTATTTCCACTATAACACTTGTGTTCCTGATATTATTGCATTTAATGAGGCCTCGTTGTATTTATTCTTACAATAGATTCCAGATGTGGTCAAGCTACAATTTTTTGACTAAATCTAGACTAAAATTAAAAGACTTTTAAAACTAGACTAAGATACCTTGAGTTTTCTTTTGACTAAAACTAGACTAAAATGACGGGACTTTTAGTCGACTAAAACTAAGACTAACAAAAAAGATATGTGAATGACTAAATATGACTAAAACTAACAAGGACACTTGGCACAAGACTAAGACTAAAAATAGGTGACGAAATTAACACTATATTGGTGTAAGGATCATTTTAACGAAGTATTCTGTGTACAGGTCTTCTGTGTAAAGAAGTACTGTATGTGAAAAAAAAAGACAAAGTGAATGTCGACTGTTGAAATGTTTTGCTGGGAAAAGCAAAAAATGGCAATATATATTAGTAAGGGTGTTTAAAGCAACGGTAAAATCTAGAATTGTAGTTGATTTTCGTTCAATTTAAATAATAACGAAGAACTTTTGAGTTTGAGAAGCTTTGTGTTCGGTGTTGTATAGAGAGCTCAGTTTTGCACTAAGTTTGTAAACACCTTTTACAAGTGTTGGTTGGTATGCCGGGAACACAAATTCACAGCCACCAGAGGGAACCCTCTCTTGAGTTGTAGCCACTTCCATGTCCATGTTAGACGCGAAGTATCGTCAGTGTCTTCCTGCGTTTCCGAGCCGTTTGCTTCATGGACTAATCATTCTGTTACTGAAATCTTTGCCTGCCCAGTGTTTATGCCTCTTGCTACCGTTTAAGGATTTGTTTGCTGAGTTTTTCACTTCTGTTTATCGCACATAGATCCAACTCAACCTTTGTTACACACACTAAACCTTTAAAGTGGTTTATTATCTGCAGCAGGAATTTCAAAGTAATGAGAGCGTTTAATTTGGTTTATCCTTGTTGGATATTCAAACTTTAGTCGAATGAAGCATTAAGAAAGCATTAAGAGAACTCAACTCAGTATTCGGCCATTACATGAACTCCTGTGTGTTTCTGCCCCACAGGAATAAATGTTTTGCAGATTGAGAAATTCCTGTGTTTGAGATTAAGTGCAGGAATTTGATTTGGGGGGAAAAAACATATGAACTTTTAGACATTTCCAAACATCAGGCCAAGTCAAAACTTTTTGTCTCATGTAGATGGGAAAAGAAAGAAAGAGAGAGCGAGAGAGAGAGAGAGAGAGAGAGAGAGAGAGTGAAAACAAGGTGGAGTATTTTTTGGCCAGTGAGCTGCAGAGACACACAAACACAGATTTCTCCCCGTATTCGGGTCTATTACTCAGTGTAACTTGCTCTGTGAGCTCAGTGTTAGTGATCGTGTTGTGGCAGCACTATGGTCTCGAGTGTTTTCTGGCTCTCGGCTCAGATGCTGGGGTTTATGTGCCTCCTGATGCCAAGCTCTGGGTTTCTGTTACTGCGTGAAGGAGAGAAATGTGGAGCCTACATCGAAGGCGCATGTGAGAAAGAGCTCGTCTGTGTGCCTACTGAACCCTCATCCTTGTTTTACGCTGCAGGAGAGTGCACTAGTAAGTACAAGTGTATGACTCTGCTTCCACAAACACAAGCTTTCTGCCTCTGTATTGTATTGTATTGTATTGTATTGTAATAATCTATTGATCTATTGATTAATTTATTTTGTGAAGTTTGACTGTTTGTGAGTGTTAGAGCCAACTGGATGACTTCATGTTTTAATTATGTGGCTGTGATAAATCATTTCTCCTGCTCCACGCTACATCTCCCAGGGGTTACGGCTTGTAACTGCTCTGAGTTCCAGTGTCCACCGTGGCCAAAGGATCAATATTGCAGTATAGTGACTGATCCGTGTGGTTGTTGTACCCACTGTGCCAGACGGCCAGGGCAGGTGTGCGGTGGCCAGAGTTGGAGATACGGTAACTGTGAAGAGGGGTCGATTTGCGCCCTTGTTGTGGGACTTGATTCAGTCAGAGCTCCACAGACAGGCGTGTGCAAAGGTACTACAATTACTGCTGCTACTGCTACACAAAAAACTATTAAGCTTACGAATGTGTTTTGTCAAATGTTTTGCTTGAAGAGTGTGGTTGAGAGATCCTTCTTTAAAAATAAATTGCACTTGGTTTGTGATATTTTGGAATAGAAAAGAATACAAATGAATATCTGTTTTTATTTCACTCTGGCATCCTTGCTATCTTTCTTTTTCAGAGCTGCCAAGTCATTTAAAAGACACCTTCTCTGTACCTCAATGTCCTGCTCAATATGGCTGCAACGTTCATGTTGGGAATTGTGATTGTTATTCTGATGACTCCTGTTATGCATCATTCCGTTATAGCACCTATGATGCCTGCAATAAAGTTTTAATGGGTGACACACACACACACACACACACACACACACACACACACACGCACACTCTCCCCATAACAGAGAAATTCAAACACACAGGAGTTCATGAAATGGCCATATTCTGAGTTAAGGTAAGGCCACAGTGAGGAGTTCTCTTAATATTAAAACTGAGGACCTCAGTCTATAGACTTCTTTTGACTCAAAGCGAGCAAGGATTGCCATAGGGTCCATAACTGGGCTTGGAAGGCTGCCATATTGGCCTTGGAATGGAAGAGGGCTTGGCACAGTGCCTTGAACAATACTTGGAACCTGGTTAGGGAGGCTGTCACGTTGGCTTCAGAATGGAATAGGGCTTGAAACAAGGCTTGGAAACTGGTTTAGGAGATTTCCATTTTGGCCTCGATGTGGAACAGGGCTTGGAGCTCTGTGTTTGAGGCTACCCTGTCAGCCTCTGGAGGGAACTCTGTGCTAGAGGCTGCCCTGTCAGCCTTGTTGTGGAACAGGGCTTGGAGCTCTGTATTGGTGGCCACCCTGTTGACCTATTTGTGGAACAGCGCTTGGAGCGCTGCGCTGCAGGCCACCTTGTCTGCCTCTGGAGAGGGCTCTGTGCTGGAGACTACCCTGTCAGACTCATCTTGGAATGGACCTGGGAACTCTGCACTGAAGGCTTCCCCATTGGCCTCTGGAGAAGAAGACCGCCCTGTCAGCCTCAGTTAGGAACAGGGCTTGGAGCTCAGTGAAGGGTGGCTTCCTTTAGCCTTTGGAGAAAGCTCTGTGCTTGAGGTCGGGCTCAGCATGGAACGGGGCTTGGAGATCAGCATTGGATGGCATTTGTCAGACACAGGAGGGAGCTCTTGAGCATTGAAGGTCATCATGTTGGCCTCTTAAGGAAGCTCTTGAGCAAGAAGGGGCTTTCCACTTCAGCAAAATGTAATACCCAATTGAGGGTTCGGCCCTTCAGGCAAGACGGTCGAAACCTCAGCCACTGTTCTTCCTTTGGCTTGGGGTTTGGTACGTTAGAAAAGTAGCATTGGGCCAGAACATGAACAGAATGCTGCCAGCACCATGCACTGAATCGTGAGAGAATTGTGACAGGACCTCATTAAACAGACCACTTTTGACTCAAACATTTGTCATTAGCATCACAGTAAAAGTTAATGCTACATTCGTCTAAAGATCGAAAATCTAAGTTTATATGATTTTTATATATACTTTTATTTTTATATATTAACATACTGTTATAAAACTGTTACAGACAATATTTCAAGCAGTTCATTCTTACTGTATTTTGCATATTTTTTGTTTAAATGCGAAAATCTGTATGAAAAGTTCAATTTAAACGTGCAGAACTTTAACCGAGTGATTAATGATGCTCACCGGCACTGACACAAATATCTACTCACCCACATCCACTCATCCATACATTTCAAGGGGTTCCTTATGTGATACACTGTCATATACATTGACTCATACAGACGTCTCACTATAATTTTTTTCCCTCCTTTAAGCTGACAGGATGTATAGCATGTATGACAGCGACCAAGATCCCGAAGTAGAGCCACCTGTGAGGGCGTGTATGGAGTACGCTTGTGAGGTTCAGGGCTGTGAGTGTGTGTGTCAGTATAGAAAGTGTGACAGCAGGACAAGTCCACTCTACGAGACCGCCTGCTGTAAAATTCTGAGTAAGAGGAAGAACACATCATTTACTAGAATTATTATTGATTCTTTGATGCTTGCTCTAATGCATTTGTCTCTCTCTCTCTCTCTCTCTCTTTCTCTATCTCAGGGGATTCTGGCTGCCAAAATGCCTCCTGTCCTGAGATTCCCACTCCGCCTTGTCCAGCAGACTCCTTCATCAGTCAGCCCCACACTGAACCTGGTCAGTGCTGCCCCATTATACCTCCTCTATGCACCTGCAACTTCAAAACCTGCGCTCCAAAACCCAAATACTGCCCTGAGGGTGGATATCCCAGACTTGTTGCGAAGGGTAACGGCCACCCGGGGAACTGCTGCGACCGCTATGAGTGTATGAAAGAAGATTAATTAGGACATGGACACACACACACATTGATTACATTCAGGGGTTTGTTACCTCAAGGAGATCAGAGGAAAACCTTGCGAAAGTGCATCGGATCATCCGAGACTGTGACTGTATGATTCATCGCTAATCTCTGGTTCTGTCTTCTTTTAACTGAGCTCAGTGATGTACTTTTATTCTGAGTCATTAAATCTTCAGTGATTATTTTTGGACATAGATGTCTTACTCTAAGCTTTGCATTTACACTTTCAAAGAAAACAAAGAGAAAAAGACAAAGTGAATGTCAACTGTTGAAATGTTTTGCTGGGAAAAGCAAAAATGGCAATATATTTTAGCAGAAGAAATCACACACGACAAAGAAATGATAGCGACGTAGTAAGGGTGTTTAAAACAACGGTAAAATCTAGAATTGTAGTTCAATTTATAAAATAATAAAGAACTTTGAATCTGTATAATGTTGTAGAGAAGCTTTGTGTTCGGTGTTGTATAGCGAGCTCAGTTTTGCACTAAGTTTGTAAACACCTTTTAAAAATGTTGTTTTTAATTTTATAATAAAAAGCTTTTGAAAGTCAAAGTCACACCCAGGTACACTGTTGTAATGACGGGTCGTAAGAATGAGGATCCATTTGCAGCTTTTAATAGACAAACTCGTAAACAACAGGCAGGGTTCGGTAACGGCAAACACAGCAGAGTAGGCTAGGCAAAGACATGGTCAGGGTAACAGGCAAAAGGTCAGGGCAGGCAGGAAACAGTCGTGAGGCAAAATACAGAAACAGGAAATACTAGAAACACTCAGCATGACAGCCGTAGCAAATCAAGACTTCGCACTGGAGTCAGTTCAAGTTTGCCTTAAATAGGCGCTGGGTAATTGGCCGCAGGTGGCAGTGCAATCAGTCCCGGCATGTGGCTTATGGGAAATGTAGTCAGGAAGTGTTAGTACTCCGGGGACGGCTCCCTCTGTTGGCGGTCGGAGGACGAGATGGGTGCTTCCATCATGACAACTGAAACGGGAAGGGGGAGGTCTGTAACTGGAACACAAATTTGCAGCCACCAGAGGGAACCCTCTCCCGAGTTCTAGCCACTTCTGGATCTCGCACAAGTAAACCACAGTCACGCCACCTTAGACACGAAGTATCGTCAGTGTCTTCCTGCGTTTCCGAGCCGTTTGCTTCATGGACTAATCATTCTGTTACTGATATCTTTGCCTGCCCAGTGTTTATGCCTCTTGCTACCGTTTAAGGATTTGTTTGCTGAGTTTTTCACTTCTGTTTATCGCACATAGATCCAACTCAACCTTTGTTACACACACTAAACCTTTAAAGTGGTTTATTATCTGCAGCAGGAATTTCAAAGTAATGAGAGCGTTTAATTTGGTTTATCCTTGTTGAATATTCAAACTTTAGTCGAATGAAGCATTAAGAAAGCATTAAGAGAACTCAACTCAGTATTCGGCCGTTACATGAACTCCTGTGTGTTTCTGCCCCACAGGAATAAATGTTTTGCAGATTGAGAAATTCCTGTGTTTGAGATTAAGTGCAGGAATTTGATTTGGGGGGAAAAAACATATGAACTTTTAGACATTTACAAACATCAGGCCAAGTCAAAACTTTTTTGTCTCATGTAGATGGGGAAAGAAAGAGAGAGAGAGAGAGAGAGAGAGAGAGAGAGTGAAAACAAGGTGGAGTATTTTTTGGCCAGTGAGCTGCAGAGACACACAAACACAGATTTCTCCCCGTATTCGGGTCTATTACTCAGTGTAACTTGCTCTGTGAGCTCAGTGTTAGTGATCGTGTTGTGGCAGCACTATGGTCTCGAGTGTTTTCTGGCTCTCGGCTCAGACGCTGGGGTTTATGTGCCTCCTGATGCCAAGCTCTGGGTTTCTGTTACTGCGTGAAGGAGAGAAATGTGGATCAGACATCAAAGGCGCATGTGAGAAAGATCTCATCTGTGTGCCTACTGAACCCTCATCCTTGTTTTACGCTGTAGGAGAGTGCACTAGTAAGTACAAGTGTATGACTCTGCCTCCACAAACACAAGCTTTCTGCCTCTGTATTGTCAATGTTTAAGGATTGTCTATTGATGAATTTATTTTGTGAAGTTTGACTGTTTGTGAGTGTTAGAGCCAACTGGATGACTTCATGTTTAAATTATGTGGCTGTGATAAATCATTTTTCCTGCTCCACGCTACATCTCCCAGGGGTTACGGGTTGTAACTGCTCCGAGTTCCAGTGTCCACCGCGGCGAAGGGGTGAATATTGCAGTATAGTGACTGATCCGTGTGGTTGTTGTACCCACTGTGCCAGACGGCCAGGGCAGGTGTGCGGTGGCCCGAGTTGGAGATACGGTAACTGTGAAAAGGGGTCGATTTGCGCCCTTGTTGTGGGACTTGATTCAGTCAGAGCTCCACAGACAGGCGTGTGCAAAGGTACTACAATTACTGCTGCTACTGCTACACAAAAAACTATTAAGCTTACGAATGTGTTTTGTCAAATGTTTTGCTTGAAGAGTGTGGTTGAGAGATCCTTCTTTAAAAATAAATTGCACTTGGTTTGTGATATTTTGGAATAAAAAGAATACAAATGAATATCTGTTTTTATTTCACTCTGGCGTCCTTGCTATCTTTCTTTTTCAGAGCTTCCACGTCATTTAAAAGACACCTTCTCTGCACCTCAATGTCCTATTCAACGTGGCTGCAACGTTCATGTTGGGAATTGTGATTGTTATTCTGATGACTCCTGTTATGCATCATTCAGTTATAGCACCTATGATGCCTGCAATCAAGTTTTAATAGGTCACACACACACACACACACACACACACACACACACACACACACACACACACACACACTCTCCCCATAACAGAGAAATTCAAACACACAGGAGTTCATGAAATGGCCATATTCTGAGTTAAGGTAAGGCCACAGTGAGGAGTTCTCTTAATATTAAAACTGAGGACCTCAGTCTATAGACTTCTTTTGACTCAAAGCGAGCGAGGATTGCCATAGGGTCCATAACTGGGCTTGGAAGGCTGCCATATTGGCCTTGGAATGGAAGAGGGCTTGGCACAGTGCCTTGAACAGTACTTGGAACCTGATTAGGGAGGCTGTCACATTGGACTCTGGAGAAGAAAACCGCCCTGTCAGCCTCAGTTAGGAACAGGGCTTGGAGCTCAGTGAAGGGTGGCTTCCTTTAGCCTTTGGAGAAAGCTCTGTGCTTGAGGTCAGGCTCAGCATGGAACGGGGCTTGGAGATCAGCATTGGATGGCATTTGTCAGACACAGGAGGGAGCTCTTGAGCATTGAAGGTCATCATGTTGGCCTCTTAAGGAAGCTCTTGAGCAAGAAGGGGCTTTCCACTTCAGCAAAATGTAATCCCCAATTGAGGGTTCGGCCATTCAGGCAAGACGGTCGAAACCTCAGCCACTGTTCTTCCTTTGTCTTGGGGTTTGGAATCGTGAGAGAATTGTGACAGGACCTCATTAAACAGACCACTTTTGACTCAAACATTTGTCATTAGCATCACAGTAAAAGTTAATGCTACATTCGTCTAAAGATCGAAAATCTAAGTAAACTTTTGACATAAATCTATAATACTGACTCTACACTAGACCGTTCAAACTTTGTAGCTAAAACACACAATGGATAAAAACGGCAAACAGTTTATATGATTTTTATATATACTTTTATTTTTATATATTAATATACTGTTATACAACTGTTATAGACAATATTTCAAGCAGTTCATTCTTACTGTATTCTGCAGTAAAACATCAGTGTAAACATGTAGAACTTTAACCGAGTGATTAATGATGCTCACCGGCACTGATACAAATTTTTACTCACCCACACCCACTCATGCATATACATTGACTCATACAGACGTCTCACTATAACTTTTTTCCGTCCTTTAAGCTGACAGGATGTATTTCTCGTATGACACCATCCCCGAAGTAGAGCCACCTGTGAGGGCGTGTATGGAGTACGCTTGTGAGGTTCAGGGCTGTGAGTGTGTGTGTCAGTATAGAAAGTGTGACAGCAGGACAAGTCCACTCTACGAGACCGCCTGCTGTAAAATTCTGAGTAAGAGGAAGAACACATCATTTACTAGGATTATTATTGATTCTTTGATGCTTGCTCTAATGCATTTGTCTCTCTCTTTCTCTCTCTATCTTTCTCTATCTCAGGGGATTCTGGCTGCCAAAATGCCTCCTGTCCTGAGATTCCCACTCCGCCTTGTCCAGCAGACTCCTTCATCAGTCAGCCCCACACTGAACCTGGTCAGTGCTGCCCCATTATACCTCCTCTATGCACCTGCAACTTCAAAACCTGCGCTCCAAAACCCAAATACTGCCCTGAGGGTGGATATCCCAGACTTGTTGCGAAGGGTAACGGCCACCCGGGGAACTGCTGCGACCGCTATGAGTGTATGAAAGAAGATTAATTAGGACATGGACACACACATTTCTTACATTCAGGGGTTTGTTACAGTACCTCAAGGAGACCAGAGGAAAACCTTACAAAAGTGCATCGGATCATCCTGAATGATTCGTCGCTAATCTCTGGTTCTGTCTTCTTTTAACTGAGCTCAGCGACGTACTTTTATTCTGAGTTATTAAATCTTCAGTGATTATTTTTGGAGACAAGATAAGCTTTGCATATACACTTTCAAAGTCAAATCATTTGCTCCAGTGTATTAATGAAAACTATATACGATTCAATAAAAGAGTAAAAAATCATCACCTTGGAAATTCCTAGTTTTTAGAGTGAAAGGATCCATGAGACTTCCTCCTTGTTCCTCCTCCTTCTCTGACCCTGAACCCCAGTTCTGTGCCATACTTTCAGGTTGCGAGTCACAGCCACTGACTCTGTCACGAGCATGTCTCAAACTTCTCATTTACTCTTTCTGTCATAGATTTCATCTTTGTCTGTTTCATAGCATCAGACCTGTTCTCATCTTTTGTTTTTGCCCCAATTCTATTCACAATTGGCCATTGAATAGAAGTTATTTTAATTATGTTTAAATAATTTGTTTAGCAGTCCCTCACGGTAAGAATTAGCATTTTCAGAAGTAATATTTCCCAAAATATGTATGATATATTACCTGAAAGTCAAAAATGTAGTACATAGGAAGATGATTTAATGTTGATATTTAGACTGAAAGACAGAGAGAGAGAGAGAGAGAGAGAGAGAGAGAGAGAGAGAGAAAGAAAGCTCTAGGAAGATGAAGGTGACGTTCATGTTCATGTTGTTTATGAATGTTGACTGTATGGACTTTTAACTAAACCTCCATGATAAAAAGAGAGTTCTGATCCTGCAGGCACACCACCGTCAAACAAATGCTATCATCCTAATGTTAAGTAGTCTCTTCTTCTTCTTCTTCTTCTTCTCTTTCTTTCTTTCTTTCTTTCTTTCTTTCTTTCTTTCTCTAACCTACAACTCCTATTCAAACACAAAAGAAAGTCTTTCAGTGGGAAGAAATAAACAATACACATAAACAATGCCACTTAACATACTTTTCCTAGACTTCACACTCACTTTTATGGCCAAAAAACGATCATAAACTATTTCTTGTTTTCTCTTTTCCGTCACAAAGTTCTAAAAATTCAGCAGATTGTGAAAGACCCTGAGGTTCGGTATGAGGTTTAGAAAAACAACAGCAGCTTGGATTTAACTCAGATCACACCTAATTCCATCTGTTTTCTGTTTAGATAAGAGAGAGAGAGAGAGAGAGAGAGAGAGAGAGAGAGAGAGAGAGAGAGAGAGAGAGAGAGAGAGAGAGCCAGAGAGAGAGACAGAGAGAGAGAGAGAGAGAGAGAGAGAGAGAGAGAGAGAGAGAGAGAGAGAGAGAGAGACAGAGAGAGAGAGAGAGAATCAAGAGACATAAATAATTGGTTAGTAACAACCGGATCAACCCAAGCAAGCTCTAGGAAGATGAAGGTGACGTTCATGTTCATGTTGTTTATGAATGTTGACTGTATGGACTTTTAACTAAACCTCCATGATAAAAAGAGAGTTCTGATCCTGCAGGTACACCACCGTCAAACAAATGCTATCATCCTAATGTTAAGTAGTCTCTTCTTCTTCTTCTTCTTCTCTTTCTTTCTTTCTTTCTTTCTTTCTTTCTATCTCTAACCTACTATAATAATAACAGGAGTGAGGGGTGGAGGAGGCAAATATGTTGTGTGATTTGTGTGGAGAGCTTGAAGAGTTTTCAGTGCATCTTCAGATCTTTGTGAGATTGAATCAGTGATAATTTCTCTGTGAGTCTCAGTTTTAGTGCCTTTGTGCCTCTTAGCTCTGATGCTACTGTTTATGTGCCTCCTGATTGTGCTGTTACATAAGTGTATATATGTAAACAAGAACCCTCTTTGCTACAACCCTCTATTTTTGCACAATGTTCTGTATAATATACAGAATGCACACTGGTCGGTGCTACACTGTGTATCTGTCCTGAAATGTTTTGTATTGTCTGTCTGCACTGTCTTTTGTCTGTTCTGTCTTTTTTCTGCACTGTCTCCTGTCTGCACTGTCTCCTGTCTGCACTGTCTCCTGTCTGCACTGTCTCCTGTCTGCACTGTCTCCTGTCTGCTCTGTCTCCTGTCTGCTCTGTCTCCTGTCTGCTCTGTCTCCTGTCTGCACTGTCTTCTGTCTGCACTGTCTTCTGTCTGCACTGTCTCCTGTCTACATTTACATTTACATCATGTGACAGACGCCCTTATCCAGAGCGACGTACATAAGTGCTTAAATCTCTAACATTGAATACATTAATGCTGGATCACTAAGTTACATACTTAAGATACCATGAGTTTAAAACATTTGTTCAAAGTTACAATGAAAAAGTGTCAAAGGTGTGTTTTTTTTTTTGTTTTTGTTTTTTTAAAATGCGAAAGATAATGAAAGAAGTGCTAGTTGAAGTGTTTCATGAATAAGTAGGTCTTCAACTGCCGCTTGAAAATAGCCAGTGACTCAGCTGTCCGGACCTCTAGGGGAAGTTCATTAACCACCTTGGTGCCAGAACAGAGAAGAGTCTTTCCTCTTACCCTGAGAGATGGTGGAACCAGTCGAGCAGTGCTGGTAGATCGGAGGGTGCGGGGTGCAGTGCGAGGAGTGATGAGGGCTTTGAGGTAAGAGGGAGCTGGTCCATTTTTGGCTTTGTAGGCCAGCATCAGTGTTTTGAATCTGATGCGTGCAGCTACCGTAAGCCAGTGGAGGGATCGCAGCAGCGGGGGGGTATGCGAGAACTTTGGCAGGTTGAAAATAAGCCGGGCAGCTGCATTTTGGATCATTTGCAGAAGACGGATTGCGTTCATAGGTAGACCTGCCAGCAGTGCATTGCAGTAATCCAGTCTAGAAATGACAAGAGACTGAACAAGTACCTGAGCAGCCTGTGTGGACAGAAATGGTCGAATCCTTCTAATGTTGTAGAGAAGAAGCCGACATGAGCGAGTCACATTAGCAACATGAGAGGAAAAGGACAGTTGATTGTCCATGGTTACCCCAAGGTTGCAAGCTGTGGCTGAAGGGGAGATCAGATCATTGTGCAAGGATATAGCAAGATCATGACCTGGGGATGAATCACCTGATGATCAGCAGTTCAGTTTTTCTAGGATTAAGCTTTAACTGATGAGCAGTCATCCATGATGAAATTTCTGCCAGACATGCAGAGATCCGGTCAGAAGCTGTGGCAAAGAGAAGATAAGTTGTGTATCATCAGCATAGCAGTGGTAAGAGAACCCATGTGAGGAAATAACTTCACCAAGAGAGTGAGTATACAGGGAGAAAAGAAGAGGACCAAGTACTGAGCCTTGTAGGATGCCAGTGGAGAGTCTGCGTGGAGCAGATGTCACTCCCTTCCATGTTACCTGATATGAGCGTCCTTCCAGGTAGGAAGCGAACCATTCCCAAGCTGATCCACAAATCCCAAGACTCCTGAGGGTGGCTAAGAGAGTCTTGTGGTTGACCATATCAAACGCTGCTGAAAGGTCAAGGAGGATAAGGACGGATGACAGTTTGGCTGATCTAGCAGCATGTAGTTTCTCAGAGACATTAAAAAAAGGGCTGTCTCTGTGGAATGAGCTGCTTTAAAGTAGGGGTCTTGGAGGTTGTTCTGTGAGAGATAGACAGACAGTTGATTAAAGACAATGCGTTCAAGAATTTTTGAAAGAAACGAGAGAAGTGATACCTTTCTGTAGTTACTGATGTCTGATGGATCCAGAGCAGGCTTCTTTAGGTTGGGAATAACCCTTGCTCTCTTGAAAGTAGTTGGTACCTGACCAGATGCTATGGATCTATTGGCGATAGTGGTAATGAAGGGCAGAAGGTCTTGCGAGATGGTCTGGAGCATAGTGGAAGGGAGTGGATCCAATGGGCAGGTGGTAGGATTGCAAGACTGGATGAGTTGTAGAATCTCTTCTGCTGCTACAGTTGAGAAATGCGACAACAAAGGTGTAGGGGAGTCCATACTCTGAGATGTAAGTGCAGTCGGGGCTGAAGTGAAGTTCCGGCAGATTTCCTCAATCTTCTCCTGGTAGAAAGAAGCAAAGTCTTCTGCAATCAGGGAGGATGAAGAAGGTGTAGCCGGGGGTTTGAGCAGAGAAGAGATGATGCTGTGGAATTTCTGAGGGTCATGTGAGGAAGCTTCAAGCTCTTCCTTGTAGAAGGAAGTCTTGGCAGAAGTCACATCTGAGGAGAACTTGGCCATGAGTGTTCGGTAAGAATCAAGATCTGCATCAAGTTGTGATCTCTTCCACTTTCTCTCTGATGATCTTAGCTCTCTTCGATTGTTGCACAGCACATCTGAAAGCCAAGGAGCAGAACAAGAAGTTTTCTTGGGTTTAGTGAACATAGGGCAGAGGAAGTCCATAGTTGAGGAAAGAGATGAGAGGAAAGTATCTGTGGCCGAGTCCAAGGGTAGTGAGGAAAAAGACTCAGGATCAGGAAGGGAAGAAAGAGTGCCAGAAGCTACAGAAGAAGGGGAGACAGAGTGAAGGTTGCGGCGGGTAAGAGCAAGGGGGTGAGAGGTAGTTTTATGGAGGGTAGGGAGAGTGATGGTGAAGGATACCAGGTGATGATCAGAGACGTGTAGTGGGGTAGCAGTCACGTCTGTAGCTGGAGAAGGACGGGTGAAAACCAGGTCCAGGACATTGCCTCCTTTGTGTCTGCACTCTTTTGTCTGCACTGTCTCCCGTCTGCACTGTCTTTTGTCTGCACTGTCTCCTGTCTGCACTGTCTGCACTGTCTCCCGTCTGCACTGTCCCCTGTCTGCACTGTCCCCTGTCTGCACTGTCCCCTGTCTCCTTAGCTCTGTGCCGTTTCATAAAACCCCATGGTCCTGGAGAAACGCTGTTTCATTTCACTGTGTACTTGTAACCCGTGTGGCTCGCTTATGCCCGGCGTGATGTGCGGCCAGCGACACCGGGTATTAAAACTTGGTCTGCGTTGTGTTACGTTGTGTGATGCAAAGACAGACACGGGACAGCAGGCAACCGATTCACTGGATCCTTTTTTACTGTCTGTTTAACAGAGACAAATAAGCAGCCTCAGATTGAGTGGCCCTTATAACACTCTATAAAACAAATGATGCACCTCCATTACCATGTGCTGGTCTCACATAAAAGACAGAAATATACCTCAAAGAATGGAAAATGGTGAAAATAATGCCAAGGATAGATAAAATAGTACTTTACACATAAATTTGGGTGAAAATACCAATATAAAAGATATAATTAAAATAAGGATTACATAAAATTAACAGGATGACAAAATAAACCTACCTCTTCCATTAAATCACATTTCAAAAGGGAAGAGGAGGAGTTAGGACAGGAAATTAGGTCATACTGTGACCACACAACACTTCAGGTATCAGATCAGGTATCATAAAATGTACAAGAGAACAATTTTGTGTGAATTATAACATTATTTAGCCGTATACTTTGTATACCTGTTACATACTGCATCAGCTTTATATAGTTGAAATGACAATAAAAGCTATTGACCTGATTCCAGATGCTGTATATCAATTATACTGACTATATTTTACTATTACAAAACTTCTACAGATGCACTGGAGAGTGTGTTAACCTGCCACATTGCTGTGTGGTTTGGAAACTTTGCTGTGTTTTGCTGTGGATGACATTATTCACCTTTACATTACATTATTTCCTGATCAGTGTCACTCAAATGAGGATGAGATTCTCTTCTTAACCTGGTTCCTCTCAATGTTTCTTCCTCATACCGTCTCAGGGACTTTTTTCTTCCCACTGTCGCCTCCGGCTTGCTCATTAGGGATAGATGTTAGAGATATATAGTATGTAAAATTTTAAATTAATCTTTTAAAATTAATTTTAATTTAATTCAATAAATTGATTTAAAATTTTATTGATTTTTAAAATGTCTCGCAAGCACACACACACATACATACACACATTCACACACACACACACAAACACACAGGCACATACACACACACTCACATTCACACGCACACAAACATACACATATACAGTACACAGACATTCACACACACACACCCACACAAACATACACATATACTCACACATTCACACACACATTCACACACACACAGACACACATTCACACACGAACAGACACACACACACATTCACACACATTCACACACACACACACACACAAACACACAGGCACATACACACACACTCACATTCACACGCACACAAACATACACATATACAGTACACAGACATTCACACACACACACCCACACAAACATACACATATACTCACACATTCACACACACATTCACACACACAGACACACATTCACACACGAACAGACACACACACACATTCACACACACACACATTCACACACACACACACACACACACATACACACATTCATTCACACACACACACACACACACACACACACACACACACACACACACACACACACACACACACACACACACAAACACTCCACCCCATTTGATGGCCAAAACTGAATTAACGTAAACGTTTGAAATATTTTGAAGATTGTGGCATTACATTAAAAGTGTTTATTTATTTCAGCTGCACTGAGAAATGTATTTTTCCAAACGTTAAGCTAAGGCACCCGGAACTAAGACACTTTGATAAAACGTTTTCATACGGAGAGATTATAGAGTGACACAATACGGCACGTATTTCCGGCCAGCTCATCGAGTCCACAGTTGTTGACAACCTGTCATTTGTTTCCACACCCGTATTCCGACCAGCTTTTTCTTTCTGCACTGTTATTGGCTGACCCGCTCTCGCCTTCTGTACAACGATTGGCTGGAAATTCATACTTCACCTATGTGCAAGAAAACGAGGTTATATTAACCAATCACGGAGATGGGGCGGGATTTGTGAAGAATTCGGGTGGGAAAAGCGCATTACGTGATTTAGACAGCCGTCATCATATCTGCAGCCTGAAGCAGCACAGAAAGGTGTAGAAATTATACACAATGGTGTTGTTTACGATGATCGCGCGGTTAGCGGATGGACTTCCTCTGGCTGCGTCCATGCAAGAAGACGAACAGGTTTAATTTAAACATTATTTTATATTCCTGTGGTTTTGTGCAGCTAATTTTATCTAGCTAGCTTTATTAGCTTTATTAGCTAATCTGTTCTAACAGCCCAAGAATGAATAAAACAACAGCGTTAAGTTTCCACGTTTCGGTGTAAACATTAAAAACAAAACACTTACACAGTTATAACTCAGTTCTGAACAGAACGTCTGTAAGGGAAAGAACATTGCTAACTTTTTTTTATTTTTTACCTCAGATGTTCAGACGTTACCTCCAGGGCGATACAGAAGAAAATATCGTATCGTGATACTAAACTAGTTTTCACGATACACGATACACGATACGTGGCGATTTATATACTTAGTTGTAAATATTTCTAAATCTGAAGATCCTCGGCGATAAATAAGGGTTCAGATGTAGTGCTAAAACCGTTTATTTTATTTAATGATTTATTAAACGTTCAGTTTAAGTGCTGCTCCTGTGTTCATGTTCACGGCGCTTGCGATTCGACGCTTGTGGCCGTGCATCGTCCGGTGGCTGTTATTTGTCTACGTAAGCGCAATCATCTACAGCGCAACGGGGAAACGTTTGAATCAAGATTTTGCTCAGTTCTTTACAAATTACGTTCCGCAGCATTAAAAAAAAACAGCAGATGAAATATGGACGTCTTGAACGATGCCATGAACCAAGATTAGAACGTGTGTGGTTTCGTTTCTTCAGTTTCTCCTCTAACAACTTTCCTGTTTGGTTACTATTTAGATGCCCAACAATGTAAACATGCTCTCGTCGGAGGAAGGAAGGAAGGAAGGAAGGAAGGAAGAGGATCACCAGTGTTTGTAGTTATTTAGCTTGTTTTGATGGTCTAATCTCACAGCAAATCTTAGCACATGACGTGTAACTGAAACAGATACATTTTAAATAAAGGCGACGATTATAAAGTTGAATTATTCTGTGTTACATTTACAGCGTCTTATCCAGAGCGACTTCCATTCATCTCATTTATACACAGCCGAGCAGTTGAGGGTGAAGGGCTTTGCTCATGCGTGTTATGTATTTTATATATATATATAATATGATATGTGTGAATAACACAGAAACCTGGGGGGTCAAAACTTTTGCACAGTTTGGTATATTGTAGATACTGTGACTGCTTGAAGGAGACATGAGCGTAGCTGTGCCTTATAGACGTGTATCGAGGTTTATTAATCTCTTCCTTTTTCCCTTTTTGTTTTTCTCACGCGGCCGTGAAGGCAAGCGAAAAGGTTTGTTCAGCTTCTGCTTCACTTCTGCTTCATCGTCATACGAGAGAAACTTCACCAACAAATCGCACACAGAGCTTAAAGCCTGACTGTGGCTGTGTGCTGATATTCAGCTCTCGAACAAAATAACCAGACTTAGTTTCCTCTGCTGTCTGTCTGTCTGTCCATCTGTCTATTTATCCTTCCATTCTGTTGCTTCTCTGAAGTGATGTGATGCTTTTCTTGGTTTCTGCTGAATTCTGGATGCTGATTGGATGCTGCAGCATCTCGGTTTCTGTAGGAAGATCTGGTACAAGCATAAACACCACATGATCTAAGAGGAGACGTTTTTATTCTAAAAGGATTTTAGATGATTTATATTTCAGATTCTTCCTATTACTGTATTTTTTAGAAGGATTGTTTACAGCTTCGCTAATCAGTAAGAACAAGAACCGACTTTAAACATGGAGCGAAACTGTACGTGGTTCAGATGTGTGATGCGTCGTCGTGTATTAAGGGTAAAGTTGTAGCAGGCAGCAAACGTCGCTGTGGCATAAGAGGAATAAAACACTTCAGGAGGCGGCGTGCACTGAACATCAGGGTGGAACAGGAACATGAGCTCAGCCTCATCACAGCACTGAGGTGGTGATGATTATTGAGTATCAGCACATGTCTAAGTGGTGGTGTGTGTGTGTGTGTGTGTGTGTGTGTGTGTGTGTGTGTGTGTGTGTGTGTGTGTGTGTGTGTGTGTGTGTGTGTGTGTGTGTGTGTGTGTGTGTGTGTGTGTGTGTGTGTGTGTGTGTGTGTGTGTGTGTGTGTTTCTCACATGTAACTCTGTGTGTGTGTGTGTGCAGATGGGTAGAGACATGCAGCAGTATCAGAGTCAGGCCAAACAGCTGTTTCGGAAGCTTAATGAACAAAGTCCAACACGCTGCACACTGGAGGCCGGATCCATGACCTTTCAGTGAGTCTCTCTCTCTCTCTCTCTCTCTCTCTCTCTCTTTCACACTCTCTTTCACACTCTCTTTCACACTCTCTTTCACACTCTCTTTCACACTCTCTTTCACACACTCTTTCACACACTCTTTCACACACTCTTTCACACACTCTTTCACACTCACACACTCTCACACACACTCTCTCTCACTCACACACTCTCTCTCTCACACACACACACACACACACACTCTCTCTCTCTCTCTCTCTCTCTCTCTCTCTCTTTCTCATACACTCACACTCACTCACACACATATTCTCTCTCTCTCTCTCTCTCTCTCTCTCTCTCTCTCTCTCTCTCTCTCTCTCTCTCTCTCTCTCTCTCTCTTTCTCACACACACACACTCTTTCACACACACACACACACACACACACACACACTCTTT
>NC_083470.1:2220000-2225000 GCF_030014155.1 Tachysurus vachellii
GCAGTTTCACTGTCTACTCTAATAAACTCCAGACGTTTCGTTTGTTGTTCTGTTTGAAATGAATTCTGAGTTGCTTTGAGGCTCGACTCCAACAGTGCAGAAGAATGAAATGTGTAGGAAATAAAATTCAAAAAGAAATGTTAAAGTTCAACTAATAAAACTTTCCTGCAAGAAAAGAGCTGCAAAGTGAAGATTTCTTTAAAAAAAAGTTTTTTGTTTTAGTTTTATTCATGGAATTAGATTGATTTTTTTTTTATTCTATAATGTCCGAAATCCTTACATGATGTGAATCTTTTTGTAAAAGTAAAAAAAAAAAAATCCACCTAAAATCTGATCCAAAACCCAGGATAGACATCAGGGACATCAGGGGTGATAACAGGAAAAAATGATGGTTCAATAACTGGGGGGAAAAAATAAGGAACAAATTTGATCAAATCCTGTAACATCAATCCATCCATACACTGGTTTTTCATCCACACACACACACGCACACACACACACACACACACACACACACACACACACACACACACACATGAAAATAGAACCCCAAAGGTGATCACCAGGTCCCATAACAAATGATTTGGAGGTTTGGAAAAGTCTGGGATTTTTTTTAATGCTTAAATGTAAAGGCACTTGACTGTATATTGTGTTAGAATTGTATTTATATACAAGTGACTTTTTTTCTAGATTTCTAGATTTCTTTGAGAACAGAAATATAAAATGATAAAATTATTATTATTATTATTATTTACAAAAAAAAAAAAACCCAGAGAGCCAGGGTGCACGGTGGCTTAGTGGTTAGCACGTTCTCCTCACACCTCCAGGGTTGGGGGTTCGATTCCCACCTCCACCTTGTGTGTGTGGAGTTTGCATGTTCTCCCCGTGCCTCGGGGGTTTCCTCTGGGTACTCCGGTTTCCTCCCCTGGTCCAAAGACATACATGGTAGGTTGATTGGCATCTCTGGAAAATTGTCCTTAGTGTGTGAGTGAATGAGAGTGTGTGTGTGTGTGTGCCCTGTGATGGGTTGGCACTCCGTCCAGGGTGTATCCTGCCTTGATGCCCGATGACGCCTGAGATAGGCACAGGCTCCCCGTGACCCGAGGTAGTTCGGATAAGCGGTAGAAGATGAATGAGTGAGAGAATGAATGAACCCCAGAGAGCATCAGGCTGAAAATAAGAATAATTTATTTTTAACCCTTGCTGTACCACTTTATTCTCACCAGAGGGCGCCATAACACCAGCATTAACATCAGCTAGCTCTACAACTCTGTTCTGAACTCATGAACCCTATACCACACACCATATAGTGCACTTTTAGATGTATATTAATGCAATGCCTTTGCCACACACTCTTTTCATTAAAAATAGAATAAGACAAAGCTTTTTGTAAGATGCCGTGAGTTATTGTGGTTGTGTAAAATCTTACAGAGTGAATTAGTATATTATATTATATTAGTAGCCTATAGTACACATATGAGGAGAAGACTGAGAATATAGTCCAGTAGATTATAGTGGTTCTAATCAGTTTAGTGCACTTGAGTGAGGATCTGATCCCTTAATGCAACCCTGGGCACTAAAGCTTTGTAGAAATGGATCATAAAGGACATAGGATCCACTAGACGGAGCCACATAGAGCGTTTTATCACTGCAGTATCACTCAATGGATCTGCAGTACAGCAAAATGAACTTCAGACAATTGTGTGGTGCGGTTAAACAGAGAAAAGGGAAGTGAACACCGAATGACTGTCCATCAGATAGATATACAGGGCAATGTACAGGATGTAACCAGCATTTTTAGTCTATTTAAAAATGAACGGGAAATAGTAGAAATTTAGAGCGTTAAACAGTTTCTATGTCGCACCCTGATGTGTATATTGCATTAAAGTAGAAAGAAGGAAACTGGATACCAGACGATCTACTGGGTGTTTGTACGTCCAGTGTAGAGACAATGTTGAGTGAAGGAAAGTTTATTTACTGTAGAAAAGAAGGATTTAAATCCAACATGGCGCTCTATTGAATATACTGTCAGTGCCGTAGGAAGTATATGACATTATTACTGGGTACGTTGTTGTCTTGTAGAGAGGGCTTCAGAGATGATGTGTACAGTGTGTATAGTGTGTATAGTGTGTATAGTGTGTATAGTGTGTAGATCCCGTGTGTGATATTCTCCATGTTCTCTGTTTGCTGATGACGGACTTTACACCGTTCCATGGTACGGCGTATGATTTAGAGATTATTTTATACACGTCTCCTGATCAGACCCAAACAAACAAAGTCAGACAGAATTCATTGCTTTGCAAAATCTGATGTGATGTATCTTGATTATGGTCATTTTACCCTATAAAATAAGCTGCAGTGCAGTGCAGTGCAGTTATAAATGGTGAATGGAACTTATAGGGCAAAAGTGCACAATAAAAGTGTAGTGTTTCATTATCAGGTTGTACCCCAGAGTGGCTTTTATATCATTAACATCATATAGTTCACATACGTGTAGGCAGAAGGCCGGCATTTGGCTTTCTGTCTCTGTCTGTTCTTATTAAAAAGGCCGGAAGAAAAAGAGCTGTGTAGCTGATTTGAGAAAAACTCTTTTACTTTGTTTCACAGGAAGTGGGTGCTGAGAAAAAAGAGAAGCAGCAACCACAGGGCACAGGCCAAACTTTTCACCCCTCCAGTTTCGGCCTGCTAAACAGGAAGCGTTCGCGAAAATTGAAATGGTACAAACATCAGCGCTGTCTGTGCATTCAACCTGTCTGTGTGTGTAAGTGTGTGTTTGTGTGTATTTTTCTGTGTTTGTTGTGTGTATATATGTGTTTTGTGTATACGTCTGTCTGTGCATTCAACCCGTCTACGTGTGTGTGTGTGTTTGTGTGTGTGTATTTTTCTGTGTTTGTTGTGTGTATATGTGTATATATGTGTGTTTTGTGTATACGTCTGTCTGTGCATTCGACCTGTCTGTGTGTAAGTGTGTGTTTGTGTGTGTGTGTGTATTTTTCTGTGTTTGTTGTGTGTATATGTGTATATATGTGTGTTTTGTGTATACGTCTGTCTGTGCATTCGACCTGTCTGTGTGTAAGTGTGTGTTTGTGTGTGTGTATTTTTCTGTGTTTGTTGTGTGTATATATGTGTTTTGTGTATACGTCTGTCTGTGCATTCAACCCGTCTACGTGTGTGTGTGTTTGTGTGTGTGTATTTTTCTGTGTTTGTTGTGTGAATATGTGTATATATGTGTGTTTTGTGTATACGTCTGTCTGTGCATTCGACCTGTCTGTGTGTAAGTGTGTGTTTGTGTGTGTTTGTGTATTTTTCTGTGTTTGTTGTGTGTATATGTGTATGTATGTGTGTTTTGTGTATACGTCTGTCTGTGCATTCGACCTGTCTGTGTGTAAGTGTGTGTTTGTGTGTGTGTGTATTTTTCTGTGTTTGTTGTGTGTATATATGTGTTTTGTGTATACGTCTGTCTGTGCATTCAACCCGTCTACGTGTGTGTGTGTTTGTGTGTGTATTTTTCTGTGTTTGTTGTGTGTATATGTGTATATATGTGTGTTTTGTGTATACGTCTGTCTGTGCATTCGACCTGTCTGTGTGTGTTTGTGTGTATTTTTCTGTGTTTGTTGTGTGTATATATGTGTTTTGTGTATACGTCTGTCTGTGCATTCAACCCGTCTACGTGTGTGTGTGTGTTTGTGTGTGTGTATTTTTCTGTGTTTGTTGTGTGTATATGTGTATATATGTGTGTTTTGTGTATACGTCTGTCTGTGCATTCGACCTGTCTGTGTGTAAGTGTGTGTTTGTGTGTGTTTGTGTATTTTTCTGTGTTTGTTGTGTGTATATGTGTATGTATGTGTGTTTTGTGTATACGTCTGTCTGTGCATTCGACCTGTCTGTGTGTAAGTGTGTGTTTGTGTGTGTGTATTTTTCTGTGTTTGTTGTGTGTATATATGTGTTTTGTGTATACGTCTGTCTGTGCATTCAACCCGTCTACGTGTGTGTGTGTGTTTGTGTGTGTATTTTTCTGTGTTTGTTGTGTGTATATGTGTATATATGTGTGTTTTGTGTAGACGTCTGTCTGTGCATTCGACCTGTCTGTGTGTAAGTGTGTGTTTGTGTGTGTGTGTATTTTTCTGTGTTTGTTGTGTGTATATGTGTATATATGTGTGTTTTGTGTACAGTATATGTCTGTCTGTGCATTCAACCTGTCTACGTGTGTGTGTGTGCGTGTGCGTGCATGTGTGCACATGTGTGTGTGTGCACGTGTGTGTGTGCAAAAAATGACATGTTAGCAGGTAACACACCTTGAATCTACTTAAATCTATCTACTATTTTTTTATTTTAAGATTATTAAACCTATTTCTAGACATTTTCGTCTATTTAAAGCTTCAAATTCTTGTTCTTTGTTCTACTGGCAGAAAACTTTGTGTCTGTTAGAAAACGATGTGTAAAATGATCAGAATTAGCCGTGAATAGAACATGAGAAAGCTTTAAAGTCGAGAAAAAAAGTTTTTTTTCATCTCAGATCTATCTATCTATCTATCTATCTATCTATCTATCCATCCATCCATCCATCCATCCATCCAGAATATGACACAGTGTGTATCTTGGAGGAGATATGAGAAGAAGGAAGAGGACATGAAACAAGGCTTCAGACAGACAACAGTATTTTTCACTTGAACTGTCTGACTCTCACATAAACTCTCACATAAACTCTCACATAAACTCTCACATAAACTCTCACAGAAACTCTCACATAAACTCTCACAGAAACTCTCACAGAAACTCTCACATAAACTCTCACATAAACTCTCACAGAAACTCTCACAAAAACATACATAAACTCTCACATAAACTCTCACAGAAACTCTCACATAAACTCTCACATAAACTCTCACATAAACTCTCACAGAAACTCTCACATAAACTCTCACATAAACTCTCACAGAAACTCTCACATAAACTCTCACAAAAACATACATAAACTCTCACAGAAACTCTCACATAAA
>NC_083470.1:2240000-2252500 GCF_030014155.1 Tachysurus vachellii
CGTAGCTGCTCTCCATGATATAGCAAGCACTTGATTATAATGTGCATTCGATCGAATGAACCGGAGCACAAGGTGATAGGATGTCTAATCAGTTCAGATTGTAATCAGATTCCTATCCAAATAATGTCTGATACTGTTAAATGCGGTTTAATTATCTACTGTATCATTTTTGTATATTAAAAGTCCTTTAAAAGTACTTTTTTACATTTACAGCTTTTGGCAAATGTATTTGTGGTTATTACATAGACGTTATATATGTGGTTGAGATGAAAAACAAAAAGATCCATTTAGGAAAGGGTGTAGTTGTAGAACAAATTCACTAAATAAAGTCAGTGAGTCATAATTTCACCATGTGATGGGTTTTCCCAGACCCCACACACATGGTCAGAATGAAACTAGTAAAAGCACAATATCAGGTAATACTATCAAGCATTGTGAATTACTGCAGCATTATAACTGACGAAGACGTGACCTGGAGATTATACAGGGTAATGTTTAAAGAAACATCACTTATGCTAATTTATACCATAGTTCATACTAGAGGACTGTTTTTTCTCTGTTTCACTGTGAGTGGAGTAGCTATCATGAGTGGAGTGGAAAATCATGGGGATTTCTGGGAAAACCATTACAGTTACCCGAGTCTTAAAGTGGAAATGAAAATATAAAGCACGGTAATCTGCTGACGACGATGTTGTAATGTGGGCTCTCATTGTTTTATAAGCATAAGGAGATTTTGTAAAGATTGTAAAATAAATGTCTGCCAAGGCAATTGAGTTACTGCTGTGTGTTTCTACATGTGTTGTGATCATTTTAGCTTGGTTTTTTTCCATATTTGCCAAAAAAGTTATTTAAATGAAGCCAAAAATGACTCGGAAGATATTTATAAGCTTAAACACAGCCTTTGTTAATAACAGATGCATTATGTGAGTGTTGAAACCTTAAATAATAAAACAATTAAACTGTGATGTTCCCACATTGTTGGCACCAATGAAAAAAACAGAGCTTCTCCAGGTGCTAAATCTCAATTTAATTCATTATGCACTATGTTTCTATTTAAACAATGCAATATACACCAATAGGATGGGTGTGTGTTTGTGTGTGTGTTTGTGCATGTGTGTGTGTGTGTGTGTGTGTGTGCGTGTGTGTGCGTGTGTGTGTGTTACAGCAAGTTTGTGCATGAATGTATGCCTGTGAGCGTGTGTCTTTAGGGGTGGAGGGACATAACTTTTGTTCTGTAGGTATTTTCCAAGTATTTATGCTCATACATGCATAGCAAATTAGATCTTCCACAAAGCCAAGAAAAAACCCCTAAAACACCATTTAGGAAAAAACAGAATTTGGGAGGCCAGTAAATATGATTGACAGCTCTGCCGAGTAAGCGTCATCATCATCGGGATTTGAACTCATGATCTCTTGACGATAAAGCGAATGATTTTCTGTGGTGTCACTTTGAGATCTCCGAGATACTTTCTTAAATCATGCATATCAATTGTTGTTTGTGAGTCAGGCTAATTTAGCCTGTAAACAGCTAATCATACTTGATGTATGAAATTACTAGTGTAAGATAGATAAGTTTCCATCGTGACACTTTTTATAGCATTTAATTAAAAATCAAACAAGAAAAACAAGTAAATATTGACATTTTTGTCTTTTTTTTTTTTTTTTAGTAATTGTTATGTAATTGGGGGGCACGGTGGCTTAGTGGTTAGCACGTTCGCCTCACACCTCCAGGGTTGGAGGTTCGATTCCCGCCTCCGCCTTGTGTGTGTGGAGTTTGCATGTTCTCCCCGTGCCTCGGGGGTTTCCTCCGGGTACTCCGGTTTCCTCCCCCGGTCCAAAGACATGCATGGTAGGTTGATTGGCATCTCTGGAAAATTGTCCGTAGTGTGTGATTGCATGAGTGAATGAGAGTGTGTGTGTTTGTGCCCTGCGATGGGTTGGCACGCCATCCAGGGTGTATCCTGCCTTGATGCCCGATGACGCCTGAGATAGGCACAGGCTCCCCGTGACCCGAGGTAGTTCGGATAAGTGGTAGAAAATGAATGAATGAATGTTATGTAATTGTAAGGAATCATGCATAAAACAAACATTCTGTATATTTTCCATGACCTCACTACCAAAAATCTGGAAGATAAACATGATATGTTTAAGTTAAGTTTCATGTTGCCTCAGGACGGTAATGTTTCGTCTCAACGACGGTACCAAATGTCATTTGTAGCTGAACAAATTTACACGTGACAAAATTTTCCCACTAAAGTTAGCAGGGTGCTAATTCTAGTGTTAATTCGAGCTGGTGTGAAGTCTTCCACAGAGCATTTGAATACTCAACAGCCTGAGAAAGACTAATATGTTTATTTAGTACGTCGTTTGTTTTAAAAACTTATTAAATTAGATGTAAATGCTTACAGACGAGATGTAAACTAGATGTAAACGGTGGTAGACGTTAGATGTTAGTGATTATTTTCTTTCACCTACAATGCTTATATTTTATGCTGACTTTTCGATACGATATGTTTACTTATACTATAAACTGTAATATCAGTGTGAGCGTTAAGCTCTATTTATTATTTATTCAGGATAGTTAATAAATATTTATCTTTTGATCTAGCATGCATGCTAATTACTTATCCGTTGCTATTGTTGATAACTTTTTTTTAGCTTTACCTTCTGTGTTTTTTGAGCTTATATGTACACACAATGAATATGTTTATTCATAAATAAACTTATATTCATATAATTCATATCATATTCACAACAAATTCATATATTATTTATGTTTTATTGTAAATTGTTAGCATGTTAGCATTGGAAACTCTTTCTAACATGATTTGTTTGCTAATAAATCTTTTGGATTTGTAATGAAAATAAACTATCTGGGAATTTAAACAGCAACATAAACAAACAAAAAAAAACCCCACAGTTAAATATAATTCGGAGAAATAGTGGGTGGAAACTTATTTTTATATAAAATCCCGTCAACATGGTGTGAAAATTTCACGTCAAATTTGAGTCATAAAGAAGGGCCAAGTCCCTGTCAGCGTACTAGCGTACTAGCGCACTAAACAGTACGTCATGTACGTGCATTACGTCGGAGCCGCACTGTGACCTAGACTACTGTTTAGTGCGCTTAGTACGCTAGTATGCAGATTTAGTCGGCGTTGAAAATAAGTAAAAAAATAAATTCCTCCGCCTGAGTCGGTGGTATGATGAAAAGAAGAGACGTGTTCGACGTATCAGACGGCTGAATTCGGTGTTTAAACGCAATGCTGTCGCGTCATATGATATACAAGTAATACTTTGTTTTAAATAGTATGGTTTGGTTAAAAAAAAGCAAGATATTTGAGAGTGTAGTTCCTGTTGTAAACTTCACGCGGATGGACACGTCTTTTCAGGCGGAGTGACGCGTCCTGTTCGAAGGGAAGAGCGAGCGCGAGACAGAGAAGTTGAGAGTTTTACCTCAGAGTGACTTCATGGACGGGAAAAAAAGTTGGCAAAATCTCATTTTTTATGGATTTATCCGCTCCAACAGGAGACTGTGAGAACGAATGAGGCTTTCAACATCATTTTCTTTACGTTTTCGTGTCAGTAATTTGAAACTTAGGTGTTTTTTTTTGCCCTTTATCGAGCTGAACGTTAGACTCGGTGTGTGAAACTCGCCTCGCGCTCGCGCTCGCGACGCTTATGAGGATTTCTCACAGAAAAATATGGGCCGATTTCTCGGTGTCTCTTCGGGCAGAGTCATTTTCTTCGTAGTTTCCTGGATCCATGTTTCATATGGTAGGTTTATTTGTTTTAGACGATTGTTTAATGCTTGAACATGTGTTTTTTTTGCTTTACTACATCTTTTTAAGGTGAGCATCCTCGTCATCTCTCTGTGTGCACGAGCGCCTGTGTGTTTCTTACCGTGTGTAAGATGTACAGTTCACGCAGAACTTTAGCATGTTGTCATGCATGTTTTAAAATCATACAAAAATCATTTATTTTTAGAACCACAAAACCTGAATACATACAAACACACACACATATGTGTGTGTGTGTATATATATATATATACACACACACACACACACACACACACATATATATATATATATATATATATATATATATATATATATATATATATATATATATACACACACACACACATATATATATATACACACATACACACACACATACACACACACATACACACACACATACACACATACATACTCACACACACACATACATACATACATACATACATACATACATACATACATATATATATATATATATATATATATATATATATGTATGTATGTATGTATGTATGTGTGTGTGTGTGTGTGTGTGTGTGTGCGCGTGTGTACCCACAAAACATATATCATGGCTATGGAAAATACTATTAATATTTAAGAATTTTAGGGTTTAATTGACCTCTTCACACATCACTAGCAAATCCTAAACCTCAGAAATAAAAAAAGAGAAAGTTGGGAATGTAAAATGAATCTGTTAAATATATCATTCAGATAGTTTTGTATTAAAAATGGCATCACAAAGCTGCAGTGTGGTTTTCCCCCCCCTTTTCCCCACCGCTTTCCAGATGTTGGTGGTCTGCAGTATGTAAAGTATGGCTGCTTCTGGTGTGTGTGTGTGTGTGTGTGTGTGTGTGTGGTTTTTGTTTTCCTAATCATGAAAATGCCAGGCAAGTTTGACAAAATTACAAAAACAGTTTCTATCTGAGTAACTAAAACGATTTTGGTTTTCTGTGTTGTGACAAGCGATTGTTGATTATTGTGCAGTTTAAATTGAGGTTCAATAGGGAGGAAAAACAAAAATAATATTTTAGTGTGTTAGTTTTTGGAAATCCCAGAATGCATTGCAGCAAAACGACTCAGAGACTCAACACGGCTAGGTTTTTTTTTTTTACCAAAGGATTACAAAAGTATTTACCATCCCATAGAACACCAGAGCGGACCACATCGAGACCCTGAAAGCACAGTCTGGCCTCAGACTTCAGACTTTTCAGCACATTTTGTACATAAATATCAGGCTCCAGATGTGCGAAGTGTATTTCGATGCGTTTCAGACAACTCAGAGCCAAAGGTGTCGCGTTAAGAAAATACATCGCAGCATCACATCGTAAGGATTTGAGGGGGTGAATATTTCTGGCAGGTGTATCGTGTTGTATTGCTTTAATACATTTGAATACATCGGGTGTAAACCGGGCAGGAGTTATGTACAATGATGTGTGTATGATGTTCACTAAAATATTAGAGCAAAATCGCAGTCAAATAAAACTTTAAAATATCCATACAGAAGGTGCACCAGGAGAAAACAAATATATCCAACCGAGAAGAAAATAAACTTTAATGTATCAGGTTTTACTCTGAGAAAGTTTATAAAGCGTAGCGTGATTTTATTTAACCGTCTATCAATACGATAGTATTATTACAGTTCTATTAAAGTTCTGAAGTGTCACTAGTTCTTCCTGATTTATAAAAGTCTGATGTTTTTAGAAGTAAATGCTACAACACCCAGGACAAGTCACTTTTTTTTCTGTTGAGGTTCTGCGTGAGTCAGTGGAAATGAAAATAACTCACAATGATTGTTAAAACCGTGTGTGTGTGTGTGTGTGTATGTGTGTGTGTGTGTGTGTGTGTGTTTGGTGTTATGTAAATGTTCCTTTACTTGACAAATGTACCAATCAAACATAGACGTAACTATTTGCATGTTCAACTGACAAAAGGTTAATTTGTTTGTTTAATTGAGTATAAAAATGAGACATTTTAGTAACTGTTTTAGTGGCGCTGTTAAAAAAAAAAAAGAAGAAGAAAAAAAAAATGGCTTCATTTCCTCTGCAGACTTTTTCGCCGTGTGTGTGTCTTGCTGCAGAGTTTCCACTCCCCTGCTGGTGGGTTTTGTGTTTTTTTTTGTCTCGTCTGAGGACTCGGGCGGCGTCACGCAGCGCTCACGTTTACACACGTGTCATACTATAGGAGTTTTTATTATTGTTATTATTATTCATATTTTGGGTATTTTGTGAAATGTTGTGATTTATATTCTGAACTGTGTGGCGGTTTCGAGAGCTGGGCGATGCAGACGCAGCTGGAATGCTGCTGTTGGTGTTTCACATTCCTCAGACACACACACACACACACACACTCACACTCTCTCTCAATACTGAACCCTACCCATTGTACCCTGCACACTCTGTTGCTTCTTGCCGTGCTGTATTAGATTTCCTCCCCAGAGGTAAAACTCAAAGCCATTTTTTTCTCTTCTCCTCTTTATCTCAGCCTCTCTGTTTGCCGGCACACGACATCGGCCGACGTGGGCCTCTGCTCGCCTTGTGTGTGTGTGTGTATTTACTCTGGTGTGTGTGCTGCGTAAAAGTCAACCCTTTGTCCCGGCATTGGAAAAACGCAGATCTGCGGGGTGTGAAATGCGATTTCTCCCACTGTAGCAAACACAACGGGATGATTATGGAGTGCAGACCTACGCTCCTGAATCCCAGAGAAAAACACTCACGAATGTGAAGTCATCGCGTAAGGCGACACCATACGACGGTACACAACAACGACACTGATCGGTTTAGTCACAATTCGCTTTTCTGAGATTTCGCAGTTATCGACGTAGCAAAGTCAGATCGTCACCACTTTGGTTTGTTACGTTATTATTAATTATTAAAAACTTCGAATCTTTACTTCAGCACAAAATGGTTGAATATCTGGAGAAAACGTGTTATTTAAAACTTTCGATTTTTTTTGGACCTGGAAATGTTTATTGTATTATATTTACAATATAAGAGATTTTTTTTGTGTGATAATGTTCAAGTGGAAAGTTCATGACAAGTTTTTGGCTGTCGATCTCAAGTTTAAAAGTTCTGAAAGATGAATCTTTTGAAAAATCCGAAAAGTTTAACAACATAAAAGTACCGTGATGTGATATTTTTGCGATATCGAACGACTCTCATTCTCTCTGTAGCGAAAAACGAAAAGTACCAGGACGAGAATGACGATGGAGTGAAATATGTGAACGCAGATAACACGGTAACTATGGAAACGATGCTGTGTTAGAACGAACCAGTTAGAATAGAGACGTTAATGTTTGGTGTTGCTTGTTAACTTTCTTGTGTTCAGAGCTCGGTCTTCAGCTTTGCTACACGCTTTTCTAGTTTCAGTTTAAATCACCTCGTGTGTTTAGATGTTGATTATCTCTTTACGCTGAGTGACTTCCTGGACTTTATTTTTAATGTGGCGGAGAGGCTCATGACTCTTGAGTGGAAGGGTTGCTTTAGAGGTCATGAAAGCAGAACACAAAAGTGTATGTGTGTGTGTGTGTGTGTGTGTGTGTGTGTGTTTGTGTCGGTGCGGCGAAGACTGAGTGCTTTTAACGATAGTGTAAATATTACTATTTGCCCAAATAAAGCGCTCGAAGGTGGCTTGAGCCTTCAGACATCACGTGACTGGAACAGAGCAGCGTAGTACGAATATAGAGCGAGAGAGAAGAAAAACAAGATGTTGTTACAAAGAGGTTGAGTCGGGACGTTTCATTCGCGTCGTCTCTGATTAAAGAGCCTTTAGATCTTTTTTGTTTTCGTGTGGTTTTATTCAAACGAGTCAGAATCCAATCTAAGGCCAGTAACGATTGCGCAATAACCCTGTAGCCTTTTTTTTTTTTTTTTTACACGTTCGTTGTTATCTGTCTTTTTTGTCTGCTCTAAATTTTAATGGGCTTGAATTAGGTGAGAAGGAGAACATTAAATAAAACATACCATGAAGCGTTAGATTTCATGGAAAAAAGTCTTCTGTTTATCCAAACCTGTAAATATCGGTCAACAAAATGTTCGTTATTAAGAAGCAAGATTTCAGAAATAACTTCTGTTACTTTATACCAAATATGGTAATTAGGTTTGCTCTGTCAAGCCACATTTCTCTAGGTTATAATCATCTTCTTCTTTTTGTGCTTTTGGGAAAGATCGGAATTCTGGTCGCTGCTTAGCGACGATCCAAGTATGCGTTCAGGATACAGGGGAAACGGTCACACCGTTTGTGATCCACCTACTAAATACCCCAACAACCGCTATACGCTCTAGCAACCGGCTGAGATTCCTCAGCAGTCGACTAGCTACAACCGTCGGAAATGTACCTGGGACTCCGTAACAAGCACCTAGCAACCACCTATCGACCAGCAGGGATAGCACAACAACCGCCTAGCAACGAACTTGCGTAGCTATGTGACAGGCTAGTAGCACCCTCGCTATCACAGTATCCGAACTCGGTTAGCAATGCTACGTTCTACCAACTATAAAGGTTTCAACATTTTTACCTACAACGTGTTTTTTTTTTAATAAATTTACTTTATTCATATATATATATATATATATATATATATATATATATATATATATATATATATATAATCACACATATTTTATATATACAATATACATATATTTTTAAAATAATTTTTATAAAACATTTATAAAAACAAATCCCGGAGGCGGATTAAGTTCTATCTTAAACTCCATATTTGTTACAATTTTTTGAGAGATGTTCCTCTAGGTCAGATTGTGTGTGATTTATATAAACAAATATAAATAAATATTAAAATATTATGATCTGCATGTATTTACGTGTATTTAAGTTAGGCTTACACCGTACTTCCGTTTTGCTGTTTACTTTGTTTCACTCGCGATTTAAATCTCGGCCATCTATTATTTACCGGAAAGCTGCTGTTTGTTTTTGTTTCAAGAAATGTGTAACGATATTGTTCTCTAGGTCTGGGATTAAAGTTAAAGCCTCTCTTTCTCTCAATCTGTCTAATTCTGTTTTGACATCTTGGCATCTATCCTCTTCTCTAACAGGACCAGATTCGGATCAGGAAGGGGGTTTGGTTAATTAGCCGAATTATTAGGAGCGATTTTCTGGAAAAAGCAGCAAAATATCTAGTTTATACTGGCGCGAGAATAAAGTTCGGTTTGTTCCCAGATATCCGTATAATTCTTTAGCTATAAGAGAGTTTGCATGTTGAGTGAAAGCAAAGCTAAAGCGAGATACATGGCCTGTTTTTTATTTCTTGCAGAGATTGAGAAGCAGTTGTGCCTCGTGGTCATTTCAGTTGCTAGGAGGTGGAAAAAGAGGCTCATTGTGTGGGTGAAAAAAACACTGCCCTTTTCCAAAATGGTGAAATTGTCGTCTGGAAATTGAGGCTAAGTGCTACCAGGCTTTATGGGGAGGGAGAGAGAGAGGGATAGAGTGGGAGAGGGAGAGGTAGATGTTTGGGCTTGTTAAAATCCGGAGCTTAAGGCGAGGGGGCTTGAGTTTGTCCTGCTGAGCAGGTTAGTGAATTAACACAGAATTAAAATGCTTCACATTCTTGCTTCAGAGCTGTGTATGTGTGTGTGTGTATGTGTGTGTGTGTGTGTGTGATTTTCAAGACATAAGTGAACAAGTGCAAGGATTATGGAGTCGTATCATATTCCATATTGATCCTTAAGTCTGATCTACACAGACTCAAAATCCACCATGAAACACTGGATTTGTGTGTTTTATGTCCCTGTGATTCCTAGGAAGTTTTTTCTAGCATGTTACATCTTGTACATTTATTCTGGTTTATTTGGCATTTGTAAGTTTGTCTTTAACAGTTAGTAGTTTAACTGGGACATCATGAAGCCAAGTAAGATCATAATGTTGGTGTTGGAGCCTGTCGGTGTTGGAGCGTGTCGGTGTTGGAGCATGTCGGTGTTGGAGATTGTCGGTGTTGGAGATTGTCGGTGTTGGAGCGCGTCGGTGTTTGAGCGGGTCTGAACGTGTCGGTGTTTGAGCGTGTCGGTGTTACTCAACACTTGTCGGTGTTGGAGCGCGTCGGTGTTGGAGCGCGTCGGTGTTGGATGGCGCCGGTGTTGGATGGCGGGTGTTGGATGGCGGGTGTCAGTCTGAGGTCGATGGTCTGTATTCAGTTCCAGTGGTTGTTTTTTTGATGGTGTTTGAGAACATGTGTGTTATTGGGTGTTAGTGTGTGTTTATAAAGAGATGCGACCCTTCATTAACCTCCTCATGCTGCTAACTGCTTTTCCTGCTCTGTGTTTTTCAGGCTCGGGCTGTAAATAAAGCCGGTGCCATGTGTCATGTCGTGTTAAAGGATGTTATGTATTACAGTTTCCTAATGCAGTAGTTAAACACAGGAAGAAGGCTGTACTAGAGCTACTTCAGGAAACGGACTGACTTCCTGTTCCAGCGTGAACAACTTCCTCTCTCCTGTTCAGTGTGGACTTGGGCCAGATCCTCTTTTTTTGCTCAGCAGAAATGTGTGTTTGCTTGCTTGTGTAATTGCACACAGTTTGTCAGTCAGCTTTAGTGTGCCTGCGGTCAGACAGGCAGACGTGAGAGAGAGAGAGAGAGAGAGAGAGAGAAATAGACAGAGACTGACAGAGGACCTGTACAGAAAGTTTCAGCTCTTTTAAGCATGTGGTCTGCAAAAAAAAAACGTATAAATGAACGCGAGATGAGAAACGAAGCTCTGAAAAGCAGCTGCTTTTGTTTCCTGTGTCAGGATTACGTGGCCTTTAAGGTCTTACAGCGAGTCTCAAGGTGGCTGCGTTAAAAAGTGATCGCCATGATCCGATCGATCGGGTCGGATCGTCGGCCAGTCGAGACACGGCGCGTTTACACTCGTCAACGTCACGTGGCTTCTGTATCTGGATATCTGATCGGATCTCTCTTTCCGTTAGATATTGAAATAAGTCCGCAAAGGAAAACGGCTCCGCAAAAAAGTCGACCTGATGTGTTGGGTTGCTACGTGCAGCAATTCAGGAAAGAGGTGTGGGATTGATTAATGATAGTGGGCGGGGTTTTGTGCGCAATTACGTTACACTACGATCTGATCGCGATGCGTCCTCGACGACCTCCGAATCAGGACGTCGGTTGAGTAACATTCGGTTCCCAGTGTTTTTGTCCTGAGTTGACTGAATAAAGGAAGTGAACCAAAAGTGCTGTTCGTTTTTTAAGGGTGTGGATGACATTTGTACATTTGTTCTTTCGCTCCAACCTTCACCTACACACCGGGTCTTTACGGTGCCGCTTTGCTTACAAAGACTTTCTGTACAGTTTTGTGCTTTCAGCTTTGTGGAAACGGTCGAACCGCGTACGGCTGCGATGATCAGGGTTCGCGTACTTTTGGATGTATACGTACACGTGACCATTTAGTTTAAGGCGTTGTGTGTGTGTGTATGGTTTCAGACGTTTATTAATAGGTTTGTTTAGTTATGTGCAGAAAGCACAGAACCTTCGAGAGCGAGCGGTTATGAGAGAGAGAGAGAGAGAGAGAGAGAGAGAGAGAGAGAGAGCGAGCGGTTAAGAGAGAGAGAGAGAGAGAGAGCGAGCGGTTACGAGAGGGAGAGAGAGAGAGAGAAAGAGATGGAAAAAAAATGTGACCTTAAATGAACCCAAATAAACATGGTCATGCTAATACTGTTTACATGAGTAGACACACACACACACACACATATATACACACACACACACACTTCCCCAGGGCATTGTGGGTATCATATGAAGATGAGGCAGCATTTTCAGGCTGACGGCGAGACCTACAGCTGTGTCCCAGCTGGTGTGTGTGTGTGTGTGTGTGTAAATCTGGGGAATTTGCACTCCAATGTTAAATTTCCCTCATTGCTGAAGAACTTTATTTACAAACAGATTTTCATGCCATGTGTTGGTATGTTTTTGTTCGACTTCTCCGCTGTCCGTCTTTAATATTTATATTAATCTAATCTCTAAATCTAATCTAATTTAATCTCGAAAGGTGCCGACGGTAGAAGCTTTTGGTCCTGTCAGATTTACGGATTTTCACATCCTGTTACACTAAAACACGTTTCTCAATCCACCATTTTGTCACTTTATGAAAACGTCACGTCAGACATCTCTGAGAAACGCGTTTCCTGTTGAAACGAACACGTCAGTTTCCTTCAAAAACCTTCTAAACCACACTGAAAACACGTAAAAACCACACCGTGCACTTTTAAAACGTTTTCCCCAAAACGTTATTTTTCAGGTTAATTTCCAAACAAATCTCAGTTTCTAAAAGATTCAGTTTCACAAAACTCAAAAAATGTTGTTCATGTGAGTTTATAACACTGAAAAAAACAACACGGTCATCTAAATCTTATTAAATATTTACTCAAATACACGTCATTATAATATACATATTTACTCAAAACCTTAAGCCTCATTTGCAAATATGATTTTTATTATGATTAAATAAGACTTAATAAACTATCATAGATACAGAAAATTAGATAAGATAAAAATATTTAAATATTTAATAAGATGTTTATAATTCGATATGGGGTGTGTTTAGAGTTTTTTATGTATTGTTTTATAAATGTTTTCTCTCCTGTTTATTTTTACTTAAATAACAATATACTATTTATTTATTTATTTATTTATTATTACGATATACTATTACGCAGCATGTTAGTGAAAGTCTTTGAGAATTGATGTCATTTC
>NC_083470.1:2255000-2265000 GCF_030014155.1 Tachysurus vachellii
CCTTCATTCTTTCTCTTAATCCCAGCGTTTTGCGTTTCTCACACGGCTCCGCCAGCCCTCGCCGAAAGGTTTCCCACCAGAACCGCCTCCCGACGTGCTTAAAAAAAAAACAAAAAAAAACGAGTTTGACGACAAGTTTTCTTTTCAAAGCTTTTACAGATTGTTCACTTATTTTTTGCTCGTTCGTTTGTTTGTTTGGATTTATTTGTTTTTTTTTTTAAAGGCAAAGCTTACAGAAATTGCATTAATCATCCTCAAAAGTTAGAGAATGAGTGTGAAAGAGAGAAAAATGATGTTTGTGACCATAAAAATCAACGTTTCTGTTTTTACATGGATTGTAACTCTGATTATGATGTATGGAAATCTCTGTCAAGCAAAAACTAAACCGCAGACCCGAAACTTTCTAGCTTTGCATCTTGGTAGTTTGCTCAAAAGATGAGCTACTTCATGCACTCAAACACCCCAAACTTTCTAATCTCATCTCAAAATCTTGTTTATTTTTCAACTAAAAGATGCAGAACGCAAAAAAAAGATGTCGGTACGAATCTGCCGTCTCTCGCGCCCGATCGCTAGACGTTGGCCGAGCTCGTTGTCCCGGAGCTCGAAGCGAATCGATTGTGGAATTTATTTATTTCTTTGGTCAGAGTTCAGGAAGAAAGTATTAGCTCTGACCACACTTCCTGTGTGCAGATCGAGCTCATCTTAGAGCGTCTGCATATGACCTTATACAGATCATATGACCTTCCTGATCAGATGTATAAAAGGGAAGTGAATTCAGAGTGCGTCAGAATGCTTTAAATGTAAAAGTCATACAGAGAACACCGAGCTACATGCGGTACTGAAGTGTAGTTGTGTAGATCGGTTCCTCTGCTGATCTTTTACATCCCGATCCCTCGACCTTAAACACTACTTGCCTAGAGAAGTCACTCGAGAAAGATTTCCCAGTTTGAAAACTAAGAGAATCTTCATCCTGGTTATGCATAGAAACCTCTTTAGTGGTTGTACACCGAGAATCTTTATTTACTAATCAGATCTAAAACTCTTAAACTGCGTCACGGTCGAATTCGCTTCGTTTCATGAGAACGACGCAGTTCGGGAAAGTACACGAAGGACAGTTTTATATTAACGTGCTCTGATACGTTATCTGTGCTTTTCTATAGTAACAGCTCAGAGGTTGCAACATCACCCAAAAAAAAAGCGGTGTAGTTCGTAATCGTTGATCTGGTGACATTTCTTTTCGTAGTATAACGACAAGTCTTTTATATCGGATTTGTTTGACGTGTAAATTTGAAAACGGCTTTTTCGCGCCCGCGGACGCTTCGGGAAAGACGGCTAGACGCCGTCAAGGACGCGGATACGTTACTATCGATTGTGTAACTTTCCGAAAATTTTCAAGTCCTTTTTAGAACAAATACCGAGGATGATTCCAGAGAAAGAGAAAAGAGACAGTTGTTTTTTTTTTCTTTTTCTTTTAACGTATCACTCCACCGCATATCGTTGGCTTACGGAGTTATTTTTTTAGTAAAATAAATAATAATGAAACCACGATTTAAAGGTGAAGTTTGGAACCGCATTTGGAAATGTTCACATCAAAGATAATTAATTATGTTAATTAACTTTAGGTTAATGTTCGTTGTGTCTCTCCTTTTTGTGTAAGTGGTGTCGTGATTAACGTGATTGTGTCTCTTGTCTGTTGCTGCGCAGCTCTGCAGTGTGTGGATCCTGTAAACCCGTGCGTGAACAATGCCAGCTGTGTCACCTACGCCAACGGAACGGGATACTGCAGGTAAGAGAACCGCTCGGCTTCCTCTAAACGCCGCTGACATTTTCACCAAACACCAGAGAACTTGCAGCACACACACACACACACACACACACACTCTCTCTCTCTCTCTCTTTCTCTCTCTCCATTGAACTCACTTTCCAGTGCTTTCTGATAGACAGAATATACTATAGAGAGACGACGCGTTATTAAGATACGATCAGATGGATGGATGGACTGATGTATAGATAATCACATTTAGATGGAGAGTGGGTGCATGGATGTACAGATTGTTAGATGGATGAGTAGTAGGTAGATAGACAGACAAATGAACATAGATTAGATGGGATAGGTTAGATAGATAGATAGATATATAGATAGATAGATAGACAGAGATGAGAAAGACCTTTTAGGAGAACGTGCGATATTTAAGCGTGTTTGCTTGTCACACTGCTAGAAAGTGAGCAGTACACACACACACACACACACACACACACCTACACACACACGCTTCACCAGATCACCCAATCTTTTCTTTCACAGGAAACGCGACTTGTAACATTTCACCTGAAAAATTCAGAGACCGAAACAGGATGGTGAAAGTAGAGAAAGGCGTGTGTGTGTGTTTGCGTGAGTGTGTGCATGAGTGTGCGTGTGCATGAGTGTGCGTGTGCATGAGTGTGTGTGCGTGTGTGTGTGTGTCGTGTGTTTGTGTGTGCTTGTGCACCTTTGTATTTGTGAGTGTGTGTGTGTAGGTGTGTGTTTAAGGGCTACAGTACAGAATTAATGGTCGCTTCTGATTTTTTATTATTATGTCTGCATCAAAATAATTTTTTTTTTTTGAAAAAGCAGGTTTTTCTGTAGAAGGCAAATGCGGACTATTTGCCTAACGTGTTTGCCTAACATTCCTGTGTCTCACGTTAAACTTTAACTATTTGTGTGTAGGCAAAAGGAATGCAAATGACATAAAATGGTTAACAAGGTGTGCATTTGAGCAGGAAGTGTTGAATATCAGACTTCTTAAGTGCATGCAATGCCTTGCTGCTGCAGGTTTAGGATGTTTCTGATGTCGCCGTGTGTAATTGCGCTCAAAGTTTAAAGCAGCCCGACACGCCCAAATTCATCCGCCAGAACGAACAAACCCTTAACAACACAACCTATCAGGTTGCTTAAAAAAACCGCACACACACACACCAAAAAAAATCAGGTATGTTCAGTACTGAGGCTCGTTTACAGAGTTTAACATTAAATACAGATTTTAAATCCGTTTGCTTCTCACAGATGAACAGTTTGTCTTACAAGCCTTTAAAAGAAAAAATAATACAGGAAGAATAGCAGGCGTATGAACAGCTTAGCAAGCGAAAGCTAGCTTAGTTAATTGTGCGAGATGAATCGAATTGTTTGACTTGATTCACGCCGCTGGAGCGGTCGTGTGCGAGTACCATAGGATCTTGCTAACCTGCTCATTAGAATATTCGGCACATTTGGGTGCAGATGGATTTATGGATGATTGAATGGGATCAAAGATGAACAGAACGACAGAACAGAGGGAAAGATAGACTGGTAGATGGATAGATAGAATAAAAATATATCTGTGATAGATTGGTGGCTGGATAAACATGGACGAATAGATGGCTGGATGGATATACAGTAAGGATACATTAGTACACTGATAGTTTTATGGATCGATCCTGGAGATAATTGATGCATATTTAGGTGGAGATTGGGTGGTTGGATGGATGGATAGATGAATGGATTAACGGATGGATAACGATGGATAAATTTTGTTTTATACACCGAATAACACCGAAAGGCCTCCAGCTGTTTTCTGAAATTCAAAGCTTCCCCTCGGTGATGTGTTAATGAACCGCACACACACACACACACACACACACACACACACACACAAGGCAGTGTGTCATTTGGTGAATAAACACGCAAGTTATCTTACATGAATGTGTGTGTGTGTGTGTGTGTTTAGCTCATGTCACTGTTGGAGTGTTTATAACCCCTGTGTTTGTTTTTTCTAGCAAGAGCTTCACCAAGCTTTCTGTTTGTTTATTTATTTGTTTATTCTTTAGGAAACTGATGCAAAATCTAAATCTAGTTAGACTAAAAAAAGACCAAAAATATATCACCATTCCTGAAAGGAACTTTCCATTCCATCTATCCTTATATTCTTTTATCCATCCATCCATCCATCCATCCATCAGTATATCAGTCCTGGACAGATATCTGTCTGTCTATTTTTCTGTCGGTTCTCAGAGTGTTCATGCGGACAGGACAGTGTGATGTCTTCATAATTCTGCACGTGCTCTGTGTGTCGTGTGTGTGTGTGTGTGTCTGTGTGTGTGTTGTGTTTGTGTGTGTCGGTGTGTGTGTGTCGGTGTGTGTGTGTCGTGTGTGTGCCGGTGTGTCGTGTATGTGTCGTGTGTGTGTCATGTGTGTTGTGTGTGTGTGTGTGTGTGTGTGTGTGAGGATTTGGGATAAAACCCAGGTGGACAGTTTGTGTTCAGGTGTAATTTTAAGCGTTAGTTCCACTTCGTCACAGATTGTGTAATCCTTGTGTTGGTCATTTCTTTGTTTCAGAACTATTCATTTTTTACCATTTGTAAAATGGCGGCTCCTCCATCTCTGAAGCGATCCACTGAGAGATTTGATCTCAACACTTGAACCCTAAGAGAGAGACAGAGAGAGACAGAGAGAGAGAGAGAGAGAGAGAGAGAGAGAGAGAGGGAGATTTCAAGTGAAGATACATTCTGTAATTTTAAGTTTTATTTTTTCAGATTTTTATTTTTCCCCCATTATCCCATAGTGGAATTATTTTTCCATAAATAATTTTTTATAATATACATTATATACATTATAAACATTATTTATAATACATAATACAAAATACTTCTGCTCAAAATACTTCATGCGTTTCTCTAATCAGCCAATCATGTGGCAGCGTCAGCACAATGCAGAAGAACCTGGAGCTACAGGTCAAGAATATTTCAGAAACCGCTGATCTCCAGGAATTTTCACACACGACAGTGCGTAGAGTTTACACAGAACGGTGCGAAAAACCCTGGGTCTGCACACTGAAACTGCTTGTTGATGAGAGATCAGAGGAGAACAAGCGGACTGGTCTGAGCGCAAAGGAAGTCTGTAGTATCTCAAATAAGCACTCATTACATCTGTGTAGAGCAGAAAAGCATCTCAGCACGATCGGGGCACAGACTCCATCAAACAACGATATGGAATTTAGTGAAACTCAACAATTAGTGGAAATGACACAGTTGTGCCGAAATGTACAATATAACTGTGGGCTGCATGGAGAGTGTGTGTGTGTGTGTGTGTGTGTGGCTGTATCTATGTGTGTTCATGTTCATACTGGAACAAATGAACACGCATATGTCTTTTTTTTTTTTTTCTTCTCGGTGTAGGTGAGTCGACACCCGAGAGCGACAACCTGTCTGTTTTTTTTCTTTCTTTCTTTCTTTCTTTCTTTGCTGGCAGTGAGATCTTAGAACAGGAAGAGCAGTGTGTCAGGTGTGTGTGTGTGTGTGTGAGAGAGTGGGAGAGAGAGCAGCAGAACCGGTGCAACTGCAGGTCTGTAGCCAGGGTGTGTGAACCAAGCCTGCGTGTGTGTGTGTGTGTGTGTGTTATGAATGCGTCATTTTCTGTGACATTACACTACGCATGTGGCAATTTTTCTAGTGTTTTGCAAAATGGCGCACGTTATTAACAAAAAACGTCCACACGAGAGACCACCATGTTTTAGAGTGTCAAGGAATGTTCTAGAACACATCGCGGTGCTCAAGAACGTCGAGGAACGTTCTGGAGCATCTGTAGGATGTTCTTTTTACTTTTGTTTGGTTTGTTTGTTTTATTCTTGCAACATTTTTTTGGTGCATAAGTATTGACCGCGTGAGTTTAGCTCAAGGGGCGAATACTTATGCACAAACGTACGCTGTGCGTGTTTGTTGGCTGAAGTTTCGAGTGCTTATAGAACGAAACCGCTTGTAATACCTGAGTTCGCTGTGTTTCTGTGGCCAGATCTTTTTGTTTCTTTTTTCTTTTTCATCTGACCGCCAAAACAAAATGCTATTGTTCTCAGTCTGAGGCGCTCGTTTTAAATCGTTATTAATTCTCTCCCGTTTTTATATTCCTTCGTCCTTAAACGACTCACCCCTCATGATCACTCTTACTCCTCCTTCTACTTCTCCTCCTCCTTCCCCTCCCTCCTTCCACCCACTGTTGGGAGAGAGAGAGAGAGAGAGAGAGAGAGAGAGAGAGAGAGGTAAATTGAGTGTGATCTGACATGTAGAATTTGCCTGCAGGATAGAGAGAGAGAGAGAGAGAGAGAGAATGATGTCTGTAGAGGATGTAATCTGAGACAGGATGTTGTTGATGGAGATGGAGGGTTTTTTGGAGAGACTTAGCGAGTTGATTGACAGAATGATGAGGGGCAATGGCAGTGACAGGGTAATTCCTAAGTCTCTCTCTCTCTCTCTGTCTGTGTCCGTCTATCTGTTTGACTCATTGTGTCTGACTCTCTCCCTCTCTCTTGCTTTTTAACTCTGTATGTCTCTCTCTCTCTCTCTCTCTCTCTCTCTCATTTCTTTTTTCTTCTACCTTTAGATGTCCCTCTCTAGTTTTGTCTTTCATTTCTGTTTACTCTCTCCATCTATTCACCTCTTCATCTCGCCACCTGGCTCTTTTTTGTCTTGTTGCTTTTTTGTAGTTTTTTTTCCCTCTTTTATTTTCTCTCTCTCTCTCTCTCTCTCTCTCTCTCTCTCTCTCTCTCTCTTTCAGGCAGATATGTGACCATAGTACAGTAGCAGGAGAGAAGAAAGAGAGAAAAATGAAAGCCTGTGAGGAACGAAAAGATATAGGGTGAAAAATTTCGAAGTGCAGCTAAACGCGCAGAGGCCGAGATTTACTGTGTGTGTGTGTGTGTGTGTGTGTGTGTGTGTGTGTGTGTAATAAAAAATTAGAAAACATCCTCATTCAGTAAGACCCACCTACCAGGGGCAGTCCCATTTTAAATTACTGAAGCACACACACAAACACACACACACACGTGCAGAGAGATGGAAGCCTGACAGATTGGTTGAGAATGTAGCGACCATACTCTAAAAGCCACAGAGCTGCATGCCAGGTAGTGAATCTCGGTGACAGGGTCGAGCTAATCATTGGTAGAGTGGTGATGATCTGTCTCACACACACACACACACACATCCTCTCTCTCTGTCTCACACACACCTCGACACCCATGTTCACATCATTCGCGAGTCTGTTTATCATCTTCACATCCTACACACAAGCTGAATCTTATCGCTGCTGTGTGATTTGCAGTGTCTGTGTTTTTTCACCTTCACCCAGTTTAAGCGGAGTTCACCAACCACGAACATTGTTCTAGAGCTCGGCTTGCGCTTTCACGAAAGTGAAGCTCAAGAACCTGGACGTTGTTTTAAAACCCGTCTTGTACATTTGAGTGGAGTTTCAGAACCTGGCCTTTGTTCTAGAATTCAGCTAGAGCTTTAATTCAAGCCGAATTCTAGAACGTGATGTTTGGCTATACGGAACGCAGCAGGTCATCTTAGGAGTTTTGTTCTAGAACTCAGCTAGTGTATTCTGGATCCACGCGGTGTTTTAGGACCTGACTGTTGTTCTAGAACTGAAAGTACAGGTAGAGATGTAGAACTCAGTCGCTGTTGTAGACTAATGCATCTATTGAAGCCAATTTCTAGAACCACGACCGATTTTTCTAGAACTCAGTTCTAGTGTATTCATTAAAGCAGAGATCTGGAACCTTGTTGTTGTTTTAAAAATTAAGTTTGGGCATTTAAGTGGAATTCTAGAACGTGGCTGCCATATTACAGCTCACCTAGTGCATTCAGTTTGTGTTCTGGATCCTGACCGTTCTAGAACTCAGGCAGTTGTTTTCTACGGCATTCAAGGCATTCAGACATTTTATTTTAGATTTTAAAAGAGCAATTAACACAATATATTTATATAAAGTATGTTAATAAAAAAAAAACATTTGACATCATCTACTTACAATCAGAATAAAGTTCATTTAGACAGAAATCTGAAAAACAAGGAAATGCTCGAGGATCTAAAAAAACACAGATAATCTTAAACATGACATTTTCAAACAGCAGGGAACACGACGGCATTCCAGAGGCCACTGAGCTGGAAACAGTCTGCAGTGCATTGTGGGATTTCATGGAACGTCAACACAAAGATTTTTAGAATTGACCACAAAATTGCAGACTCTTAAAATAGTTGTGTGTGTGTGAGTGAGTGAGTGAGTGTGTGAGTGAGTGAGTGTGTGAGTGAGTGAGTGAGTGAGTGAGTGTGTGAGTGAGTGAGTGTGTGAGTGAGTGAGTCAGTGTGTGAGTGAGTCAGTGTGTGAGTGAGTGTGTGAGTGAGTGAGTGTGTGAGTGAGTCAGTGTGTGAGTGAGTCAGTGTGTGAGTGAGTCAGTGTGTGAGTGAGTCAGTGTGTGAGTGAGTCAGTGTGTGAGTGAGTCAGTGTGTCAGTCAGTGAGTGAGTCAGTGTGCGTGTGTGTGTGTTTAGGCGATTTTAGACCATGTCAGTTTGAGTTTGAGATCCGAAACTCTTCTCTCACACATTCAAGAACTGTAATTGATGTTCTAAAACTCGAGAGCATTCGTTGAAGTCGATTACTAGAACCTGACCAGTGTTCTAGGAACTATCTTGTGCGCTCATTCAAGCCTAGTTCTAGAGCCTGACAAGAATTCCGGAAGATACAGCACGGAAGGGAGGAGTGTGGGTGCTCTTCTAGAACTCAACTTCTGTTCTCAGGTTGTGCTCTAGAACCTGACCTTTGTTTTTTTACAGCTCAGCCGGTGCATTCAAGTGGCGTTTTAAAGCCTGACTTTTGTTCTCCAATTGCTCTAGAGCGTTCAGATGAGTTCTACAACCTGACTGCGGTTCTAGAGTTACTTCGTTACTCTCCTTTTATATTTCTCATATATACTCCTGTTTGTTTCTCTTTTGATAATTAATTTTTATCTCTCGCTACCTCTTTATCTTTTTAGTCTCTATTTTCTGTTTTTGTTCTATTTTTCCCCAAAACTTTCTCTTGTATCTTCGTCCCTCGTGAACCTTTTTGTTCGCTCTAGTTTTAATAATTTTGTTCCTGCCCTGCTTTTCTCCCTGCTCTGTGTTTTCCTAGTTGTGGTTTTTCTTCTCCATTGAAAATGGTGGAAAGTGGGGAGAGAGAGGAACAGAGGGAAAGGAACGAAGGAGGGAGTGAATGAGTGAGAGAGGGCACTTCTAAAAATAAGAGCCTTTTGTAGAAGAAGAAGGGAGTGAAAGAGAAAGACTTTGACTTTTCTAAAGGCCTTTAATTAGCCTTTTTTGTGGAAAAAACTCAGAGAAGCTTTGAGAAGCAGAATGTATTAAAAGCTAAAGTACTGAGGAACGGAGATAGAGACAGTTAGAGAGAGAGAGAGAGAGCGAGAGAGAGAGAGAGCGAGAGAGAGAGAGAGAGAGAGAGAGAGAGGTAAAATGAATGGAATTTATGCTTGGTCACGTTTGTTGTTTGCTTTTGTCCCGAAACCTCAGAACCTCTTTAGCTTTTAACATTCACAGCAGAGATTTAAGTGCTGCTTGACTTTCAGATGTGATTAGATAGCCTGTGTGTGAGAGCGAGTGTGTGTGTGTGTGTGTGTGTGTGAGAGAGAACAAGTGTGTGTGTGAGAGAGAGAGAGCGAGTGTGTGTGTGAGAGAGAGAGAGAGCGAGTGTGTGTGTGAGAGAGAGAGAGAGAGAGCGAGTGTGTGTGAGAGAGAGCGAGTGTGTGTGAGAGAGAGCGAGTGTGTGTGAGAGAGAGCGAGTGTGTGTGAGAGAGAGCGAGTGTGTGTGTGAGAGAGCGAGTGTGTGTGTGAGAGAGCGAGTGTGTGTGTGAGAGAGCGAGTGTGTGTGTGAGAGAGCGAGTGTGTGTGTGAGAGAGCGAGTGTGTGTGTGAGAGAGCGAGTGTGTGTGTGAGAGAGCGAGTGTGTGTGTGAGAGAGCGAGTGTGTGTGTGAGAGAGCGAGTGTGTGTGTGAGAGAGCGAGTGTGTGTGTGAGAGAGCGGTGAGAGAGCGAGTGTGTGTGTGAGAGAGCGAGTGTGTGTGTGAGAGAGCGAGTGTGTGTGTGAGAGAGCGAGTGTGTGTGTGTGAGAGAGCGAGTGTGTGTGAGAGAGAGCGAGTGTGTGTGTGTGAGAGAGCGAGTGTGTGTGTGA
>NC_083470.1:2267500-2280000 GCF_030014155.1 Tachysurus vachellii
TCTCTCTCCCGCTCTCTCTCTCTCTCCCTCCCTTTCCCTCTCTCTCTCTCTTTCTCTATCTCTCTCCCTCCCTCCCTTTCCCTCTCTCCCCCCCTCTCTCCCTCCCTCCCTTTCCCTCTCTCCCTCCCTCTCTTTCTCTCTCTCTCTCTCTCTCTCTAGGCTTTGTGTTCATTTAGTTTTAAAGTTAGAAGTGTCGAGTCGCGTGTTTACGTTGAAGCCCTGTGTGTTTGATCAGGTGTCTGAGCGCCGTTCGTGCTCCACTTTGTTTAAGGTGACCCCGAGTTCAACCCTGCACAGTTCCTTTCTCTTAACCCCTAGACCACCTTAAACTACACCAGAGTCTCTTCTCTCAATTTATTTATTTATTTGTTTGTTTATTTATTTATTTATTGTCCTGTTTATTCAAAAAAAAAAGAATGAACATTTATAGCTGCTGTAACGTAAGAGCAAACAGAAACTAACGTTATGCCGTTCAGATGTAGCATTAAACAGATAATAAACAAATCAGTGTCCAAGGAATAAAATAAGAATAAATCTCGATCTCATTGTCCGTTATTTACACTTTTTTTTGTGTGTACTTTTGATGCCGCAGAAGGTTAAAGTTTCCCAAAATGGTTTTATTGATGCTCACTGTGTGTGTGTGTGAGTGTGTGTGTGTTTGCTGAGGGGTTGTTTATACTGTTTTCTTAACCCTCAGCTGGTTTACCAATCACGCCGCAACAAAGGTGACAAACGTCAAAAAATGCGACGTTATGAGCTCTAATACCTGCTTTTGTCATTAAATTTAAAGCCACCTGTGGCTTAATGGACCGGAGCTAACATGGCCATAACATTCAGTTACTCACAAAAGGGAAAGTGGATGTGGATCCACAATTCTGCCCCAGGTTTAGGTCACCAGATGTGTGTGTTCACTCTGCAGTGGGACACCGCAGATCTACACACACACACACACACACACACACACACACACACACACTCAGACAGGCAAGAACAGTCATGCTTATGTACGTGTACTAATCTTAAACAGACTAATTGTTATGCTTCACTTTTTTCAGTCTGAAGATCTTTTTGTGTGTGTGTGTGTGTGTGTGTGTGTGTGTTTCTTGAGCATTGACTTGTCAGAACCTTTAGCAACAAAGAAAGTCCATGAACAAATCCTTGTTTATGTAAAAGGACTCATCTGCAGAGATTTCCTTGAACCTCTGAACACATACACACACACACACACACACACACACACACACACACACACACACACACACACACACACACACACATTGGTGTTACAAAGTGTAAGGAGTGTTAGTAATGCCATGCCCTGCCACCTAACCTTAATCATAACCTCAGTTTTACAAAAACAATGCCGAATGTTACGAATGTATTTCTGTCATTGTGGGGACTTGTTGTTACAGAAATGTCTGCTTTAGGCAGTGTGTCAGTAGCAGTGTGTTAGCCGTCTCTCTGTACAGACCATCAGTGTGTCAGTAGCAGTGTGTTAGCCGTCTCTCTGTACAGACCATCAGTGTGTCAGTAGCAGTGTGTTAGCCTTCTCTCTGTACAGACCATCAGTGTGTCAGTAGCAGTGTGTTAGCCTTCTCTCTGTACAGACCATCAGTGTGTCAGTAGCAGTGTGTTAGCCTTCTCTCTGTACAGACCATCAGTGTGTCAGTAGCAGTGTGTTAGCCTTCTCTCTGTACAGACCATCAGTGTGTCAGTAGCAGTGTGTTAGCCGTCTGTCTGTACAGACCATCAGTGTGTCAGTAGCAGTGTGTTAGCCTTCTCTCTGTACAATCACAGTGTGTCAGTAGCAGTGTGTTAGCCTTCTCTCTGTACAATCACAGTGTGTCAGTAGCAGTGTGTTAGCCTTCTCTCTGTACAATCACAGTGTGTCAGTAGCAGTGTGTTAGCCGTCTGTCTGTACAGACCATCAGTGTGTCAGTAGCAGTGTGTTAGCCGTCTCTCTGTACAATCACAGTGTGTCAGTAGCAGTGTGTTAGCCTTCTCTCTGTACAGATCATCACAGTGGTCAGTAGCAGTGTGTTAGCCGTCTGTCTGTACAGACCATCAGTGTGTCAGTAGCAGTGTGTTAGCCGTCTGTCTGTACAGACCATCAGTGTGTCAGTAGCAGTGTGTTAGCCGTCTGTCTGTACAGACCATCAGTGTGTCAGTAGCAGTGTGTTAGCCTTCTCTCTGTACAGACCATCAAAGTGTGTCAGTAGCAGTGTGTTAGCCGTCTCTCTGTACAGACCATCAGTGTGTCAGTAGCAGTGTGTTAGCCTTCTCTCTGTACAGACCATCAGTGTGTCAGTAGCAGTGTGTTAGCCTTCTCTCTGTACAGACCATCAAAGTGTGTCAGTAGCAGTGTGTTAGCCGTCTGTCTGTACAGACCATCAGTGTGTCAGTAGCAGTGTGTTAGCCGTCTGTCTGTACAGACCATCAGTGTGTCAGTAGCAGTGTGTTAGCCTTCTCTCTGTACAGACCATCAAAGTGTGTCAGTAGCAGTGTGTTAGCCTTCTCTCTGTACAATCACAGTGTGTCAGTAGCAGTGTGTTAGCCGTCTGTCTGTACAGACCATCAGTGTGTCAGTAGCAGTGTGTTAGCCGTCTCTCTGTACAATCACAGTGTGTCAGTAGCAGTGTGTTAGCCTTCTCTCTGTACAGATCATCACAGTGTGTCAGTAGCAGTGTGTTAGCCGTCTGTCTGTACAGACCATCAGTGTGTCAGTAGCAGTGTGTTAGCCGTCTGTCTGTACAGACCATCAGTGTGTCAGTAGCAGTGTGTTAGCCGTCTGTCTACAGACCATCAGTGTGTCAGTAGCAGTGTGTTAGCCTTCTCTCTGTACAGACCATCAAAGTGTGTCAGTAGCAGTGTGTTAGCCGTCTGTCTGTACAGACCATCAGTGTGTCAGTAGCAGTGTGTTAGCCGTCTGTCTGTACAGACCATCACAGTGTGTCACGGTGACTCATGCAGCAGGTAGGATGTGAGAGAACTGACAAGAAAAAACCCCTGATTCGAAATAAAGGACACATCACCAGCTTGCCAGGGAAGGTGTTAAATATGTCACCCAGTGGGTACTGATGTTGTTAGTTTTCTTTCTGTTCCTCTTTTATATCACTTGTTTTTTTTCCTTTATCAGTGTCTCAGCTTCTAAAGTAATACCCAAGTAAAACTTGCTCTCTGTTCCCTTTTTACAGGAATGCTTGAGTAATACTGGAGACAAAATGTCAGCTATTAATGACTCAGGGTTGGGGGTGGACGGGGGACGGGGGGGGGGCAGAGAGAGAGACTGAGAGAGACAGACAGACAGACAGACAGGTGTGTGACGTGATCTGTTATGACGTCTCTTTTTTCATGATAAAAAGAGACACTGATGGACAAAGTGAGAAATAAATAATGACAGAGTGATGGGAGAGAGACAGAGAAGGAGAAAGAGAGAGAGAGAGAGAGAGAGAGAGAGAGAGATGGAGATAGCTGTATAGAGAGATGAGTATGAGAAAGAGGGGTTTAAGGATTATGAGGACGAGAGATTACTGATTAAACTGGATGAGGTAGGAATATTGAATAGATCGAGATCGAGACTAATAGAAATGGAGATTGAGAAAGTAAAATAGAGAGAGAGAGAGAGAGAGAGAGAGAGAGAGAGAAGGAGAGAGACAAATGGAATGGCAGAGTTTCACCAGTGCTGTTTTGCAATGGTGTAATTTTTCTTTTTCTTGTTGTACAGTGAAAGGTCTGAAGTGAAGTAACACAATGCAGATACGTGTCCTGCTGTGACCTTCCTGGAACACACACACATACAGTACACATACACACACACACACACACACACACACACACACACACACACACTGTCTCTCTCTATCTCCCTTTCTCTCTTTTGGCAAGTGCATTAATAATGGCTCAGAAATGCACAGTGTGCGCAATACAGATGTTGACACAATTTCATCAGTACTACCCGCAGACAGACTGGTTTACTTGCAAACAACCCCCCCCCCCCCACACACACACACAATCTCTCTCTCTCTCTCTCTCTCTCTCTTTCAACATTTGCCTTTATAATGGCTCAGAAACGCACAATACAAATTCTGACACGATTTTAGCAGTACCTGCAGACATACTGCTTTACACACACACACACACACACACACACACACCCCACACACAAACCCCCACTCACACACACAGAAGTGAAATATTTTCTTCCAGTGCTCTGTGCTGAATCAACAATTTTTTTCTGACTTGAATTCCTTTACTTGATTCCGTTGATTCCTTTGTGTGTAGGTGTCCTCCTGGGTATCTGGGTGAATACTGCCACCACAAGGACCTGTGCCAGCCGGATTACTGTTTGAATGGAGGGTCGTGTAAGATGGCGAGCGGTGGCCTGCCCAATAACCCTGTGTGTGTGTGTCCACTCGGGTTCACCGGCACACGCTGCCAAGACCAGAACGAATCACTGTGTTACCCCAAGAACCCCTGTAGCAACGGGGGCACCTGCTCCCTTCAGCTCAATGACAAGTACACCTGCCAGTGCAGACCTGGATGGACGGGTATTATTATATACGTCTTATCTCGCTGTCCCACATTCTGTTCATCTCTCTGTACATTGTCTCTATCTGTCTGTCTTTCTCTCTGTCCCACAGTCCGTCTCTTTGTCCCCTTTAGTCCTCCTATCTTTCTTTCTATCCTTTTTTTTTGTGCTTGTCTATTTTTCTCTCTGTTTTTCTGTCACTCTTTCCGACCATCTCTCTCTTTTTTTCTTTAAAAAAATTTTTTTTATAAAAAATTAAAATAATATTCTTGCCTTATTTAAATACTAAATAATAATATAATATATAATAACGTTTGTGTGTGTTTTACGACAGGTGAAGGTTGTGAAGTAGTAGACAGCTGCGTTTCCTCTCCGTGTGCCAACGGCGGAACCTGCGCATCTCATCCCGACGAAACGTTCCACTGCAAGTGTCAGTCCGGCTACAAAGGGCCTCGCTGCCTGGACGACGTGGACGAGTGCGCGCAGGAGCCGTCGCTGTGCCTTAACGGTGGTGTGTGTAAGAACATCCCCGGCTCGTATCGTTGCAACTGCCCAGCTGAGTTTACGGGGTCCAAATGCGAAAAGGTTTACGTCCCTTGTTCTCCGTCACCCTGCATGAACGGCGGAACCTGCAGGCCGACGTCCGAGACCACCTACTGGTGCCACTGTCTTCCAGGTGAGAGAGAGAGAGACAGAGAGAAAGAGAGATGGGGGTGGGGTGGGGGTAATTTCACAATAGACACAGAAATCAAAAACAGTCCAGAATAAACAGCACATAAAACCAGGAAGCAGAAATGAACAGCGGCTTGATAATGTGCGCGTAGAATCGGGTTTCTCGTGAACGTTCCTGGGGTCGTTTTGGCCGGTGCACATAAAGACTGTGTCTCTAGAATGCTTTGTGTTTTCTGTTTATTTACTGTCAGGCCTCATTGTGCTTTCTTTAATATGCAGTTGAGCCCACGTAAAAATAATATCTGAGATGCCAAGAACAGGAGGAAAAGGAGAACTATAATAATAATAATAATAATAATAATAATAATAATAATAATAATAATAATAATAATAAAACCACAGTCCTAAGAAAGAAAGCAGGAAAAAATAGAAGAGAAAAAACTAAGAAAAAAAAATAAAAAAGAGAGAGAAAAAAATCTATGAATCTATAATTATTAATAGTATTCTTATTATTAATAGTAGTAATTTCACTATTAGCAGTATTATTAATTTTGTGATTATTTTTAGTATTAGTAATTTTGGTGAATTTATCGCTATTTGTATTTTTAGTATTTTTTGTGTTTTATTTTTGTCTTGTTTCCTTGTGTGTCGGTGTGTTAAGTGAAGAAGGTGCTGTGTATGTTTTATCTTGGCTTGTATTTTGTTATTATTAGCGTTCACATTTAACCTGACTTCCTGCTCCCTTTATCTCGGTGCTGAGAGTGTCACTCATGTGTTAGGAGTTCAAACACACAAATTCCTCCTCTGAGTTTCGAGTTTAAAGGCGAGTGTGTTGGCACAACGAGGCAGCAAGCCGTGACCAGCGTCTTCCCCGAGGCCCAAAACCCAAGCTGTGGGAAAACGAGTTAACACAAAAAAAAAACCCCGCCAGAGAGAGTGATGAATGTTTAATAAAGTATGATTACTTGTCAGAAGTAGACAAAGAGGAGGAGAGATAGTGTGTCAGAGAGAGAGTGTGTGAGAGTGTGTGTGTTTGTGTGTGTGAGAGTGTGTGTGTTGTCGGGGGGGTGAGATGATAAAACACTGAAAACGTAAGAGGCAATTACAGGATTTGGATTTCATGTGATTTATATCCGAAATAAACCGGTGCCTGTTTCCGTTCCTCTGTCTGTGTGCGATTAGGTTTTAATGGAACGAACTGCGAGGTGAACATCGACGACTGTCCAGATCATAAGTGTCAGAACGGAGGAACCTGCATGGATGGAGTGAACACCTACAACTGCCAGTGTCCTCCTGAGTGGACCGGTATGATCCAGTGGGATTTTTATTTTTATCCTTTTAGTATGTGTCAGAAAAAGAGAGGGAAAGAAATTAAAACAGGTTTGTGAGTGTGTGAGTGAGTGAGTGAGTGGGAGTGAGTGCGTGTGTGTGCGTGTGTGTGACTGAGTGTGTGACTGAGTGAGGGTGTGTGTGCGAGTGTGTGTGTGTGTGCGAGTGTGTGTGTGTGTGCGAGTGTGTGTGTGCGAGTGTGTGTGCGAGTGTGTGTGCGAGTGTGTGTGCGAGTGTGAGTGAGCGAGTGTGTGTGTGTGTGAGTGAGAGTGAGTGAGTGTGTGTGTGTGTGAGTGCGTGTGTGAGTGCGTGTGTGAGTGCGTGTGTGAGTGAGTGCGTGTGTGTGAGTGAGTGTGTGTGTGAGTGTGTGAGTGTGTGTGTGAGTGAGCGTGTGTGTGTGAGTGAGCGTGTGTGTGTGAGTGTGAGTGAGCGTGTGTGAGTGAGCATGTGTGAGTGAGCGTGTGTGTGTGTGCGTGCGTGAGTGAGTGTGTGAGTGAGTGTGTGTGTGCGAGTGAATGACAGGAAGGAGGATTGACTGATTCATGACCTTTTTCGTCACTGACATTCCCTCAGGTCAGGATTGCACAGACGACGTGGATGAGTGTCGCCTGCAGCCCAACACATGTCAGAACGGTGGCACTTGCAGTAACATGCCTGGCGGCTACACCTGTGTGTGTGTGAACGGATGGAGCGGGCCGGACTGCTCGGAGAACATCGACGACTGTGCTCTCGGTCCCTGCTCCGCCGGCTCCACCTGCATCGACCGCGTCGCTTCTTTCTTCTGCAGTTGCCCATTCGGCAAAACCGGTGAGGCTCCTCAGGGTCCGAATCAGAGTCAGAGTCAGAGTCAGTTCGGTTCACACGTCATTCCTGAATAAAAAGTGATGTAAACGTCTAACGAATCAGTTACGTGTTTGAGCGAATGACTAGTTTATCTTGCTAGTAAAAAAAATACAGAGATTTTATAGTTTGTTACTTTCCATGAAAGTTTTTAATTCCAAATAAGAAATGTCTTGATGTCAGTCTTGCTCTGTTAGACTACTTTGGCCCATCAGAGGCTGATCTTATGATTATTTTTCATTTTATTTATTGTGTGTGTGTGATTTTTCTCTTCACGCAGGTTTGCTGTGTAACATCGATGATGCCTGCATTAGTAACCCATGCAGGGCAGGTTCACAGTGCGACACCAATCCTCTGAACGGCAAATTCAACTGCAACTGCCCCTTCGGATACAAAGGCAACACCTGCAATGACGATGTCAACGAGTGCACCATCGGTGAGACAGACGCGTTTGTCTTTCTGCCATCATGTTATCTCGTTATTTTCTTAGAAACTGTCCTTCTGTTATCTCCTCTCTCTCTCTCTCTCTCTCTCTCTCTCTCTCTCTCTCTCTCTTTTGCTGCTAATCAGCATTTTAGTCATCTTCATAGCTTTAAACCATATGCATAGTGAGGTATCGTTCAACTCTATATGAACTCCTCACACAGATGCAGGAGAGATAAAGGCTTCCTGTAGCACGTTGCTTTACATTTAATAAATAATCAGTCATCTACAGCATGTGTGCAGGTTTCACAGGCAAATATTTCAACAGGTTTCCCTGAACGGAGGGGAAAAAAAGTCGTGTTCGAACAAACAAACAAAAAAAAACGGGTAAATTTTGCATGAGACAAAAAAAGAGGTTTCAGAAATAAGGGAACTAAAGTAATGTGTTTGTCAGACCTTCCAGTGAACTTAAGGAATAACTAGAAATAGATAAAAGTGTGACGTATAATAGTGAAACGATTGGTATAAAAGGAACGAAACGTAATGGTAAATAATCAAACTTCAGGTTCGTTCTTCCAAGGTGTTGTTTTAAAGGTTTCTTTTTTTTTTCTTTTTTTTTTTTTTTTACTTCATCCTCTTCTTTTTATTTCTGTTGTTTAATGGTCATCATTTGCACGCGTCTTATCAGGGCCGAATCCGTGCGAACACGGCGGGACGTGCGAGAATACGGCCGGCTCGTTTGTTTGTAAGTGCGCACGTGGATACACGGGACCCCGGTGCGAGCAGGACGTGAACGAGTGCGGCTCAAACCCTTGCCAGAATGACGCCACCTGTCTGGACCAGATTGGTGATTACACCTGCATCTGTATGCCAGGTGAGGAACATTTACATGCACACACAGACACACACACACTGGGATGCATATTACTACATATAATTGCTTGTTATTTCGCACACTGACCCTTCCCTGTGTGTGTGTGTGTTTGTGTGTGTATACATAGGTTTCCAAGGACTCCACTGTGAGACTGAAGTGGACGAGTGCATCAGTTCACCGTGCCTCAACAACGGAAAATGTCAGGATCAGGTCAGCCGCTTCATCTGTGACTGTCCTCAGGGTGAGAAACACACACATACACACGTGTGCACACACACACTTGTACAATCCTACATGTGCATACTGCACAATGTACAATCCTGCATGTGTTTTTGATGCTTAACATTGACGTCCTAATCTGAAACTCTTGGTATTGGTGTCTGGGATTTGTCTGAAGTGCTTTAAGCAAGTGTGTGTGTGTGTGTGCGTGTGTGTGTGTTTTTGTGTGTGTATGTGTGTGTGTTTTATTTACACATCGTCAGGTTTCACAGGAGAAATGTGCCAGTATGACACAGATGAATGTGCGAGCACTCCGTGCCAAAACGGTGCCAAGTGCATTGACCAGCCCAACGGCTACGAGTGCGAGTGTGCGGAAGGTACCGGCATAACACACCCTCTCACACACACACTCGCACACAAAGACATACACAGAAGGAACTAATACATCAGTTCTCATAACCCTGTCTAGGATTCACTGGCCCGCTGTGTTCGGAGAACATCGACGACTGCAACCCGAAGCGCTGTCACTACGGCACTTGTAAGGATGGCATCGCCATGTTCACGTGCGAGTGTGAACCAGGGTACATGGGTCAGATCTGCAACGAGCAGATTAACGAGTGTCAGAGTGACCCGTGCCAGAACGGAGGGCGCTGCGTCGATCGTGTCAACGGGTACCAGTGCAACTGCCCCCCGGGAACCTCCGGTGAGACACATACACGCAGACAGATACACTCATGCAAATATTTAAAGAATAATGGCCAAATATTTGCATCACAAGTGTGCAGCCTCGTGCAAACAGTGCAAGACGACAGACAATACAATATGCAACAGGACAAATACGTAAAAACATCCTGTGTACATCTATGGCAGCAGGATGAAGAGTGTGTGTGAGGGGTGTGTGAGGGGTGTGTGAGGGGTGTGTGAGGGGTGTGTGAGGGGTGTGTGAGGGGTGTGTGAGGGGTGTGTGAGGGGTGTGGGGTTGTCTACAGGGCTGTTGGCTTTGTGGATGCAGTGTGCGTTGTATCAATAGACGTCTGTGATAGTTGAGAACATCATCAGAGTCCCACTTCCCTCTATCGGCTGCAGGGTCTTGCGATCTGAGACGGTGCGATTCCCAAACCAGGCGTTGATGCAGCTGCTCAAGTTGCTCTCGATTGTGCCTCTGTAGAACGTTATTAGGTGGTAGAAGATGGACTTTCCTCAGCCTTGGAAAGAAGAAATTCTTCCGTGATGGATCTGGTGTTGACTGACCAGGCGAGGTTCTCCACAAGGAATTTGGTGCTCTTGATCTCCACAGAGGATCTGTCCGTTTTCAGCAGAGCGTAGTCGCTCTGTGTCCTCCTTAGATTTGTGGATGTTCAGAGAAATGTTGTTGGCTCTACACCAGGCTGATAGCTGTCGTAGCTCCTCTCTTTATGCTGACTCTCTGTTGTTCTTGCCAATAAGACGAACCGTGGTCGTGTCGTTTGCGGACTCGATGCGGTTTGAGCTCTGCGTCGCTAAACAGTCATGAGTCAGCAGCGTGAACATCGATGGACTGAGCACACAGCCCTCAGGGCCCCAGTGCTCAGTGTGGTGGTGGTGGTGCTGGAGATGATGTTCCCGATCTGGACTGACTGAGGTCTCCCAGTCAGGAAGTCCAGGATCCAGTTGCAGAGGGAGGTATAACACTATATGTACCTAACATAGCTAACTACATACGACGGGTCTGATTATCATTTAAGGTAGTTGATTATATTACGATATAATGATCTCGAATGACCTCTTTACCTCTATTGTTGCTTCCAGAAGAAGAAAAGCCTCATCATATGTAGTAATTAGAAGTATTTAGTTGCTTCTAGCCAATGAGATTTTGTTCCAGAACATGTTTTGTTGATTGCTCTCAGGGTTAGAAAGCAGATTGTTTAATATTTAAACCAGGTTTTAAGGGACTTTCCGTGCAGTTGTACAAGTTTGGTTTTCAAAGCTGATGCTCTTTGACTAAGGGTGTGTGTGTGTGTGTGTGTGTGTGTGTTGGGGCAGCAGAGTGATTGTTCAGCAATCCGGCTAAGCCTCCTAGTGGATGTTCATAGAATTGCACTTTATATCGATCAAGTTCAGGTGTATTATAACATTTAATTCTGCTGTCATTAAATAATTATGACTTCCTTTCATCAACACATGCACATGTGATTCTGGATAAGAGAAACTATGGACACATTAAATGTCTTGAGAAGGAAAAATGTTTTTTTTTTTTTAAATAAAAAGAAAAAATATTTACATGCCAGTATTTTATTGTCTTAAAACTAATGAATGAACATTAACGATAAAAGGTGTGTAACAACCTGGAAATAATGGTATTGTGTGTGTGTGTGTGTGTGTGTGTGGACTCTAAAACAGGCCGTTCAGGTCTTTCTGCTTGTCCGTCTCTGAGATTATGTGAGATTTACGTTCTGTTCGTCTCTCCTCAGGTATGAACTGTGAGCACAACTACAATGAGTGTTTGAGTAACCCGTGTCAGCACGGTGTGTGTAAGGACGGAATTAACAAGTACAAATGTGTGTGCGATCCAGGATACACAGGTACACACACACACGCACACACACACACGCACACCATCTTTTCCTCTATCTACCTTCTCCCTCTCTATTTCTAGTTCTCTCTCCTTGTCTTTCTTTTGTTCTCTTTCTGTGTCTTCTGGTCTTGTTATTTGTCAAACCTTCCCTCTATCTATTCTATCTTTATTCCTTGTCCTTTATTCTTACATCTCTCTCTTCCTCCTTCTCTCAATCCATTCTTTGCCTTTGTATCTCTCTGTCTCATTTCTTTCTTCCTCCCTCTCTCTCTCTCTCTCTCTCTCTATAAGTCTGTATCACTTCCTTTCACTTTCTATGCTTCTTAACCTTTAATCATTTCTCTCTCTCCTTCTCCATCTTATTCTCTGTGCCTCTACTTCACTCCTTTTCACTTCCTTTTTTCTTTCTTTGTCTTTTTCTCTCCCTGATTTTTCCCCCTTAGTTTTTCTCCTTTCTTCTTTTTCCAAATCATCTTAATCTCATCTTTCTGCATATTACTTTTTCTCACTCTTTCATTTTTATTCCATCTCTCTCTTTCATCTTTCGCTTGAATTATTTCTCTTTTTTATTTTACTTTTTTTTCTTTTTGTTCTCTTTTTCCTCAATCAATACTTCTTCTGTCTTTATTTTACTTTTTGTCTCTCCTTTATTCATCTTTTGCTTTCACTCAATTCATCTCTTCCTTTCTCTTTCTGTTCTTATTTATCTTTAACCTTCTTATTATACCTTGTTCTGTGCATTTCTCTCTCTCTCTCTCTGTCTCTCTCTGTCTTTGTCTCTCTCTGTGTCTCTCTCTCTGCCTCTCTCTCTCTCTCTCTCTCTCTCTCTCTCACACCTTTTCCTCACTCTGTGCCTGTGTCTGTCAGGTGAGCGGTGTAACGTGGAGATAGACGAGTGCAGCTCAAACCCGTGTCTCAGCGGAGGAACCTGTGTGAATAAAGTGAATGGGTTCGAGTGTCAGTGTCCAGCTGGGACTCACGGCCTGCTCTGCCACTCCGGAGCGGATCACTGCGCACCTGAACCGTGTCGCAACGGAAAGTGTGAGGAGAAGCAAAACGGG
>NC_083470.1:2285000-2310000 GCF_030014155.1 Tachysurus vachellii
TATATATATATATAACAAATGTGTTGTGATATGACTGTATGGTAACTGTGCTGTCTGTTTCTCTCTCTCTCTCTCTCTGTCTCTCTCTCTGTCTCTCTGTGTCTCTGTGTCTCTCTCTCTCTCTGTCTCTGTGTCTCTCTCTGTCTCTCTGTGTCTCTCTCTCTCTCTCTGTGTGTCTCTCTCTCTCTGTCTCTGTGTCTATCGCTCTCCCTCCCTCTCTCTCCCTCTCTCTCTCTCTCTCTCTCTCTCTCTCTGTGTGTCTGTGTGTGTGTCTCTCTCTCTCTCTGTCTCTCTGTGTCTGTCTCTCTCTCTCTCTGTGTCTGTCTCTCTCTCTCTGTCTGTCTCTTTGTCTCTCTCTCTCTCTCTCTCTCTCTCTCTCTCTCTCTCTGTGTCTGTGTGTGTGTGTCTCTCTCTCTCTCTGTCTCTCTGTGTCTGTCTCTCTCTCTGTCTGTCTCTTTGTCTCTCTCTCTCTCTCTCTCTCTCTCTCTCTCTCTCTCTCTGTCTTTCTCTCTGTCTCTCTCTCTCTCTATCTCTCTCTGTCTGTCTCTCTCTCTGTCTGTCTCTTTGTCTCTCTCTCTCTCTCTCTCTCTCTCTCTCTCTGTGTCTGTGTGTGTGTCTCTCTCTCTCTCTCTGTCTCTCTGTGTCTGTCTCTCTCTCTGTCTGTCTCTTTGTCTCTCTCTCTCTCTCTCTCTCTCTCTCTCTCTCTCTCTCTCTCTCTCTCTCTCTCTCTGTCTCTCTCTCTCTCTATCTCTCTCTGTCTGTCTCTCTCAGTGTAAACCAGGGTATCAGGGGGTGAACTGCGAGTACGATGTCAATGAGTGTCACTCGAACCCGTGTCGTCATGGAGGGACCTGCATCAACCTCGAGAACCACTTCTACTGCTCATGTCCACCTGGAACCAAAGGTACCAGACATACACACGCGCGCACACACACACTCACACACACGCACAGAGGTGTTTTGAATTGTGAAAGTCTTGTACAGAATGTGAACAATATTTATAGCAGAACATCAATCTAGATCATCCAGATATCGGTATTGTCTCTGCCTCTCAGGTCAGCAGTGCGAGGTGGATGTAGACGAGTGTTCCACAGAGTTTGGGCCGCCCTGTTTGAACGGCGGTCGCTGTGTGGACGGGATTGGACACTACACGTGTGTGTGTCCTCCTGGTTTTACCGGTGAGCGTTGTGAAGGTGACATTAACGAGTGCCGGCCGTACCCCTGCCACAACACCGGCAGCCTCGACTGTGTCCAGCTAGCCAACGACTATCAGTGCCGATGTCGCCTCGGTTACACAGGTGAGATGGCCTTTTGACTCGTTCCCTTTACGCAATGCCGGAGCTTACTGCGTCTTTAGTGAAAACATCGTTATACAGTTTTATATGTCTTCATTTTTCTTTTGTTACTGTGACTCTCGTGCCCTCATGTGTGTGTGTGTATGTGTGTGTCCTGTAGGTCGTCTTTGTGAGTCGATGGTAGATCTTTGTCAGTCGAAACCCTGCCACAACGGAGGCAAGTGCTCCATGAGCACAAGCTCAGTCCATGGATACAGCTGCACCTGTTTACCTGTAAGTTTGTGTGTGTGAGTGTGTGTGTGTGGGGGGGGGATGTGTGTGTGTGTGTGTGTATATATTCATTTACACAGAATTCAGGACACTTGTGATTAAAGCTCATCAGTAAGCTCTCATGGTTTTGGTGTCTCTGTGATGAAAATGTTTGCTCAGATTCTTGCTTTGCTTTTCTTTGTCCTCTCTAATGGTGTGTTATTTATTTCTGCATGTTATAAAACGGCTTCCTCTCTAACCGCTGCTTATTTTCTCCATTTCCTCACGCTTGCACTAAAAGGGAAAGGGCCAACATAGATCAGGTAAAAAAAAAAGACAGCTTTCTCTTAAATGCTTTAGATGCTCTATTCTAGTTTCCCTTTGTTTTGAGAGCTGAATGTTGGACTTGTTTATCGCTGTCGTCCGAAGGTAAACACCGTCCTCTCAGATGAGCTGTCGGCGTACGTACGTTGTAGTGCGGTAAGCGGCGACGATTAGGGATGACGCCATATAGCAGAAATATTAAATCTGTGATTCGATGACATTTCTGTTACGTTTCTGTTACGTTTGGTGTACAAAGGTTTTGTAAAAAAAAACGCTGCCGGCAAAACGAAGAAAAACTGAAAAGCTTCGTTTTATTTTATTTCTCAAATTAAATTCTGAAAATGTATTAAAATGTAATAATATTTTTATTATTACAGTTTTAAATTTCAGCTTCTACTAAAGTTTTTAACATTATTTAAAAAATAAAATAAATAAATAAATAAAAATCAGCAGCTAATACGATGGTAACGTTTGGTGCTCCTTACAAATTGTAAAATGTTTATAGACATAAAATTGTTGCCTTTGTTCTAGTGTCGATTTATTTTTGTAGACTTTATTACAGCGTAACAAACTGCAGGACTTTTATGTCCATGCTTGAACTTCTATTCCCTAATAACTATATGAAAAATACGTCCTTTCTTTTTTTTTTTTCTTTTTTTTTTTTTACTATTTCCGTTTCTGTCACTCAGGGCTATACAGGCTCCAACTGCGGTGAGATCGAGGACTACACCTGCGCCCATCTACGCTGTCAGAACGGCGGACAATGCCAGACGGCCCCCTCCGGCCGTCCGCAGTGCCGTTGCCTGTCCGGCTTCTCTGGGCCGCTGTGCGAAATCGAAAACCCGTCCTGTTCTTGCCAAAACGGAGGCATGTGCATAAAAGAGCTGCACAAATCTTACTCGTTCTCTTGCCACTGCCCAGATGGCTACAGCGGCGAGCACTGCCAGAACAAAGTCAGTGCCACGTCCTGCCCTTATGTGGAGTGTCAGGAGCGTCGTGGGGACAAGGTGTGCGACCCACAGTGTAAGAACGTGGAGTGTGACTGGGACGGAGGAGACTGCACGCTGCAGCGGCTCCACCCCTGGGAGAACTGCACGGCCACTGTGCCTTGCTGGATGTACTTCCGTAACAACCGGTGCGACCCCGAGTGTAACAACCCCGGCTGCCTCTACGACAGCTTCGAGTGCCAGGATGGCCCGGTGCCCGTGCCCAGCACGTGCAAGTACGTACCACAGCTCCACCCAGCTACGTACCACAGCTCCACCCACATTTGATCTGTATTAATCAAGCATACTCTGGCACTACGAATATAACCGAATGAACCAAATTATGGTACAGATATAGCTTTACGCTTTGTCTTTCTCGCATCCTCCATCCGCAGGTACGAGATATACTGCCGAGACCACTACCAGAACGGCCACTGTAACGAGGGCTGTAACACGGCGGCGTGCGGCTGGGACGGTCTAGACTGCTCTAACAACAAGGCTCCTCAGCTGGCGGACGGTACGCTCGTCATCGTGGTGCTTTTGCATCCCACAGAGCTTCTCGGAGATATGAAGGGCTTCCTGCGCTCTCTGGGCATGCTGCTTCACACCAACGTGCGCATTAAACTCAACGATCAGCAAGAGCCCATGGTCTATCCGTATTACGGCAACGAACAGGACGAATTGAACGCCGGCACCGCAAAACGGCTCAGCAAGAGGGAACTGAAGAAGGAGGTTATCGGGTAGGTTTAATGAAAAACGAAAAGTTTAGCTACAAAGGGTTTCTGTGCGAACGTTACGGAACGTTTCGTCTCTCCCGTCCAGGTCCAAAGTTTATCTGGAGATCGATAACCGTCAGTGCGCTGAGACGTCCAACGAATGTTTTTCCAGCACCGATCTGGCTGCCTCGTACATCGCGGCCGAGTCCCTCATAGCCGAGCTGAATTATCCCATCATCTCCGTGGACAGTGAGTCGGGTTTCTTTTACTGTGATTAATGATTGCTGTCATGACAACAACGAGCATTTCTTCTTTCCAAGACTACCTCAGCATTATGCTTTCACGTCAGCGTTAATCGTACAACATCGTACGGTATAACAGCGACGTTAGTCTTGTAGTATTATACTGTTTAAATAACACAAATAAAAAAGATTTTAACGTGATTTTTACGTCTTTAAAATATCTCGTATGGATAAAACTGCTGACAAATGTGAATGTAGTTTTTTAAGAAAACATTTGTCCAAATCGTGGATATATTATGTATTTGTTTGTACACTTGTTTACATGAATATTCTCTCCTCCAGGTATGCCATCTAAGGAGTACGCCCCTCCTCTTTTCTACCTGGTTGCCGTGGCAGCTGCCATCATCTTGCTTATCCTGATTCTGGGAGTTTTGGTCGCCAAACGTAAACGCAAAAACGGCATCCTCTGGCTGCCGGACGGGTTTCTGGCCAAGAAAGACAGCAAACGGAGAGAGCCTGTGGGCCAAGATGACTTTGGCATGAAGTGAGTATGGAAGTGATGCATTCTGGGAGTTTTTAGAGAGTTACAGTGGTTTACAGTCTGACCAACTGTTTTCATGTGAAGTTAAAGTCAAGTTAAAAATGACCTTCGGTGGAAAAGGTTGTCACGAAGGATGGTTTTAGAGAGTCATGTTTGTAACTAAGCAAAATAATAAAGATCAACATGCATGTGTTCTCCCTTCAATGTACTGTAGAAGCCTGCAGAAATCACAGATGGATGGCAGTGCTGATCATCACTGGCCAGAGGAGGAGCTCCGGCCCAAGAAGCCAAGGGTAAGAGTGACACACACACTCACACACTCATGTCTGCATTCACACACACACTGATGATGGTAACAGAAAAAAGTATTTAGAAAACTCTCTCTCTCTCTCTATCTCTCTCTCTCAGTTGGAAGACAAGCCTTTGCTGGGGGTGGATACAGGAGTGGATCGTCGTGAGTGGACGCTGCAGCACCACAAAGCTGCTGATATCACCCTCACCCCACCTCAGGCCGATATCGACATGGACTGTCTGGATGTCAACGTGAAAGGACCCGGTAATTACCTGTTTACAAATAACCCTGAGTTGATAAGAATTGCTAACTTAAAGGTGGGGTCTCTGTTGTTTGAAAGCCAATGTTGACATGTAAAATCACCAAAACAAACACGCCCCTAACCCAAATGGGTCCCACCCCTGTATCGATAGCTCCGCCCCACACGTACATGCGTAACCCAGGCAACTAATGGAAAGAAACGTGTCTTTATCATAGCTGAAGGGAAGAACAATACGATTGTAGATAAACAAACAAGCAAAAATGACACACAAGCATAATCATGTAAAGGACAAAGACATATATTAGTTCTGTGTAACAAAACAAAACCAACGTTACTCACCTATCGAGAAGGAAAAAAGCGCCTCGGCGTCTTAAGTAAAGTCGGTCACATATTCACAGATTGGAGTTTCCCGAGTCAATAACTCCTGAGCTAAACACTGTTACTACACAAAACACGGTTGTAGCTGCGTCTCTACATTACTACGATAGAAAAGAGGTGTTATTTGTGTAGTAACAGTGTTTAGCTCAGGAGTTATTGACTCAGGAAACTCCAATCTGTGAATATGTGACCAACTTCCTGCTCCTTCAGTTCTCTCCAGCGCTGGAAAGCTGATCCTATATTAACACGTCCTACTTCTTACCTTATCGTAAGCCTTTCTTCTCTTTCTTTCTTTGTTTTTATCCTCCATGTCAATGTTAAAACCGCTTTATGCTAATGTCACACATGCACACTGAACACTCTCTCCGCCCGTATTGACAAGACACGCCCCTTTCTGCTCATTGGCTACACATTTGTTTTGTTTTGTTTTTGTTTAGTTTGTCGTCCCGTTTTCTGAAGCATTTCTCAAACAACGGAGACCGCACCTTTAACATAAAAGTCTGATGATGCAACTACAAACGATATGTGAAATTTCAAATCTGACTGAGGATTAAACACATAAAAGGCTATTAGTGTTATTATGCAATAAAATATGTTAGATTATATTTATAAGCTTATATAAAGCTGATATAATCCAGTTAGCTCGTGATGTGCAAGTATGAGCCACGTGACGCTACTTTACAATAATAAATTGGTGAAGTGTGTAACATCGGGGTGTCGTCAATTTGTCAATAGAACATAAATTACTTGTTGCCTTTTCTTATTAATTGTCTGGTTCATAATAATTTTTAAATAATAATCTCTTTCTCAGACGGTTTCACTCCTCTAATGCTGGCATCTCTGAGGGGTGGCAGCAGCCCCGAGTGCGTTAGCGTCTTAGCCGACGAGGAGGAGGAGAGCGGAGTCGACGAACCTGGGATGAACATGATCAGTGACCTTATCGCTCAGGGCGCTACACTTAACGCACAGACGGAGCGCACGGGCGAGACGGCTCTTCACCTGGCCGCCCGCTACTCCCGTGCCGATGCCGCAAAGAGGCTGCTGGACGCCGGCGCCGACCCCAACGCTCATGACAACATGGGCCGCACTCCGCTGCACGCAGCCATCGCTGCCGACGCTCAGGGCGTCTTCCAGGTTAGAGAAGAGCTTAAAGAACACAAGCCCAGAAGCTAAGCTACTTTTTGTCTGTTTATTCATTATAAACTCTGCTTCGTTTTAGATCCTGATACGTAATCGTGCCACCGAGCTGGATGCGAGGATGAACGATGGAACTACTCCTTTAATCCTGGCAGCCAGATTGGCTGTGGAGGGCATGGTGGAGGAGCTGGTGCACTGCCACGCTGACGTAAATGCCGTGGACGACCACGGTAGGAGACACACACACACACACACACACACACACACACACAGCCATGTTTTGAATAATGAATCTGTTTTGTTTATTATCTACAAACTGATGGTCATGTAAATATCTGTACAGGTAAATCCGCTCTGCACTGGGCTGCTGCCGTGAACAATGTGGAGGCCACGCTGGTGCTGCTGAAGAACGGTGCCAATCGAGACATGCAGGACAACAAGGTGAACATCCGTGTTGTTGTTCAGTTTTAAACACCAGTCACAGAATAAACAAGGACTTTGTGTAACGATTAAGTTTTTTGTTGTTCAGGAGGAGACGCCGTTGTTCCTGGCTGCACGTGAAGGCAGTTTCGAGGCGGCTCAGGTCCTCCTGGATCACTACTCCAACCGTGACATCACAGATCACCTGGACCGTTTACCACGTGACACGGCTCAGGAACGCATGCACCACGACATTGTTCGCCTGCTCGACCAGTACAATCTGGTGCACAGCCCCCATTCTGGATCGAACCATGTAGGAAACGGTGGGGGTGAACATCCCTCTGTGGTCTGCACCAGTAACGGAGTCATCGGTATGCGACCAGGACAGCAGAACAAGAAGAATCGGCGTGGCGGAGGCGGTGCTGCCAAACTGGGTGGACCTAATGGTGCTGGGGGCGGAGTCAAAGATCTGAAGGAGATGAAAACAAAGCGCAGGAAGAAACCAGCTGGAGGAGAAGCGTCAGGATTGGCTACATCCAGTGGTAACGTAGCAACCGTGACTGCTAACTCTAACGGCACCAAGGGACCGACGACGGCCGGCACGGGCGGACTTTCAGAAAGCTCAGTCACAATGTCACCGGTGGATTCTCTAGAATCGCCGCATTCGTACACTACGGATGCCTCAGGAGCTGCTAACATGGCTAAATCGCCACCCCTGATGACCAGCCCGTCGACACGCCCCCTCCTGCCCCCTGTCAGCCACATGCTGGGGCAGCAACCAAGCTGGGTGGGTGTGGCTAAGCACGGCTATGCGGCACCACACATTTTCAGTCACATGATTCCCCACCAGATGGCGGTGGCACGCTCGGGCATGCCGCAGCACCATCACGGCTCGGGGATGCTTGGGCCCGTGAATGTTTCTGTGAGTCGAGAGCAGCTCCCATCGATCGTCACCTTCCAGATGAACCAGGCACTTCTCAAATCAAACCAGCAGGGGGCCATGCAGGTGAGTCAGGCCCAGACCCAGGGCCTTAACCCCATGCACTGCGGCCAGGAGATGATGTATAACATGCAGGAGGCAGGGCTACAGCATGGCATCCCGCACCTGCACGGCCTTGCCCATAACATCGCGGAGCCTCAGGTGAGGCAGGTGACGCCTTACCACCAGCAAATGCAGAGCCCTGTGGATAAATACCCGACTCCTCCCTCGCACCGCAGTTATGCCAGCGGTGCCGGGTCAGAGGTGGTGACGACTCCGGGTCAGGGCTCCGAGGTCACGACTCCGGGTCACGGAGCTCCGCCCTCTAGCGAGCACCCGTACCTGACGCCGTCGCCCGAGTCACCCGATCCCTGGTCCTCCTCGTCTTCGCCACATTCGCATTCAGACTGGTCCGACGTAACCACAAGCCCACACGCTGCGTTGCACACTCATGCACACCATCACACACACGCACACACTCACGTTCCAGAGCAGGCTCCTCTGCTGCAGCCGCAGCCCTCGCAGTCAGCACAGCAGCCGCTGCAGCAGCAAGCCTGCAGCAGTGTGTATGCGTAATAACACAAAAGACCTGCTTGTTGCTGTGTCTTAACCTGACTGTGGTGTTTATATGCAGTTTAACTTCATAAAAGTCTCTCTTTCACTCTCTCTCTCTCTCTCTCTCTCTCTCTTAACGCTCTGTCTTTTTTATACACTATGCATACAGTCACCTCTGGAGTTTATATGGAATCAGTAACCCTCCTTTTATTGAGTGACACAGAGAACGAAGCGTTCTCGTGAAGGTCAATCCGACTCCGGACCCCGTTTACGCTTGCACTCGTGTCGTAGGTCTCTAACACTGTGGCGTTCTCCATTTCTCGCTGCCTTTTTCTGAAAACAAATAACATTTTCTCTCGTGTCTGACCTTTTGACCTGGGATCAAATACAAATATTTCAAGCGCGTTTCTGTGTAGACGATCCGTGCGCACGGCAAACACGACGCGATCCTTTAGACGAACGAGGCAAGTGTACAAATGGCACAGACGAGGACCGAACCAGCAAATCAGACGTTTATCAGCGTCTCTGGACAATCGTAAAACAGCAGAGACTGTGAGCTGGACGTAAAAGTTTTCGATGTGGTGGCCGTGTTTTTTTTTTTAAGCGTTGAAGGAAATCAGATCTGGATTAAAGTGCAACCACTCTGTTTCAATTTTTACTTTTTCTTTTTTTAATTCTTTTTAAATATTGCTGTTTCCAAAGCTTATATATTGTTAAGAATGGACTTACTAACCATTGTAAATGTTATTATTTCTTATGGGTCATGGTTACATTTGAGCTAAAAAACTGCCTTGTTAGATTGATTTTGTTGCCTTTTTTTTTGTGCACAGCTCGAGTCTGACTTGCGCTGATGCAACTTAGTCGTTTCAGTTACAGCGATAATTCTTAGCGTTAGCATCTTTGTTCAATTTCGAGGATTTTACAGCAGCCTCTTTGGCTCGGTTCTAGCTGCCTTGATTGTCACGTGGGCTCTGACTTGACCTCGCTGTGGTTTCCGGAGATGTCGCGTTGTTGTGATGTTCAGCATGACTTCGATGGCCCTGAGATTGTGATTCGCTGTAGGAAAATGACCGCCTTTGTAAGAAATGATGACGGGTTTCAACACACATTTCAGAAATTCTTAAACTAACTGTACATTGTTTGTGAGAAATTGGCAATTTTAAATGTGTGTATGTTCAGAGTTGAGTTCGTTGCGTTTGTTAAACTTGCAAGTGACGAATCGTTGTGGTCGATTCTGAGCTAATCACAGGATCAGAATTCTGTTCCCATTTAACTACGGTTATTACGATGAGTTATTATTATTATACGGTTCAGTATTTAACTGCCAGTTACTGCAACGTTTAACCCTTTAAATTCATCAGTTTTACTTTTTTATTAATGACGTACAGAGTCAAACAACACTGACTCTGTTTACAACGTTTAATCTGTTCATTTTAATCCCATAATGCACCATGTAGCTCGGTTTGATGGCGTTACTATGGTATTATCCTATTAGACTCCACCAAAAAGACATTTTTTTTTCCTTTTCATAGGAAAAATCGATCGTCTCTTTGTCTCTTCGGGGTTTTTTCCTCAGGTCTCGTGTTACAGAGGATTCTCAAACATCAAAAAACTCCTTAAAAAAACTTCCTCATACAGACGATTAAGTTCTTTACGCCGATCCTCCGTCGTACCGGTTCCCGCGGACGAGCTGTCGCTATAGAAACCATATTACGTATTAATATTACGAGCACCTTAACGCAACCCTAAGATTTCTGTCATAGAAAATGAAACACTTTCTTCTGACCAAACAGAATTCAGCAGCACTCTGTACAGACCGATCAACGTTTACAGTGATTGTCGCTCGACGGCCATCTGTCTCTTTCTACCGATGATGAAACGGGAAAACGTTTCACGCCTGATTTTAAAACGTCGCCCGGATCTGAGCATCTGGATGTTAGTGGGGAATCTTTTTTTTTTTTCTTTACTTTATCTTTATTTAAACTATTAGTTAAAAAAAAACATGATCAAATTTAAAAGTAGTGATAAAATGAAACCGCCAGTGATGGTAGTTAAAGCGACTCAGTGTTCCATTCGTGATTCCGACGGCCGTCCGTGAATCGGTCAAAATTTTAGTCTTAGTTTTTTTTTTTCAACTTGCCTTTTTTTTTTCCGTCTCTGGAATATTGTACAGAATATCGTAACCGTTTCTCATATATATTTTTATTCTGTCCGTTTTTGTTTTATACTTTTTTTTTCAGTTCTGAAGTTGTAACTTTTCATGTTTTAAATAATTTTTTTTTTTTTTTTTTTTAATCGGTCTGATCTGTGTATCAGATCTATATCTATCTATCCTGCTATAAAAACATGTCTTAAGATTGTTCTTGTTCTTTTGGTTTTGTTTTGTTTAAGCAGAGCTTTATAATCCTGATGGGTAACAATCATAACTATGATTTTTTTTTTTTCTTGCCTTGGAGACCTGAAGTCCTGAACACCAAATGAATTATTTTGAATAACCAAAAGTATTTTTAAACAAATCTCTTTTCCTGGTGATTTATATTACCTTTTATTTACAGGTTGTAAAAGGTTATTGTCTTATCGTTTTATCACTCGTTTACAGTAACACACAAACAAACACACACACACTGGTGTCATTAACACTGGTGTTAATGGCACAGAATCTCATATAACATTTGTCTTTTTATGGCACTTAAACCATTGATTGCTTATTCTTCCTCTCTCTCTCTCTCTCTCTCTCTCTCTCTCTCTCTCTCTCTCTCTCTCTCTCTCTGCTTTTTGAATGGTGATTTATCTGAACTCAAAGAGCAGCATGTGTCCCTGTGGGTAAACATTTTTTATAAGTGCTGTAAATAGAGTTTTGAATGCATAAAGTACTTTCCTTTCTAATTCACGCCTATTCTGCTGTTGCTGTATGAAGTTTGTAGCCTTTCCTTTTGTTCGTAGAAGGACATTTTTAGTGAATACAGAACAAAATTTGTTTAGCGAAAAACCAAGAAAACACGCAGCTCATGCCAATAAAGATGAAATACGCCGTAAACTTGACCAATCTTTCTTGTGTATAAATATTTACAGTAATATAATAATGATCATTTATTCATTATAAAGCCAACAAAGTCCTGCAGGAATAATTTAATAGATAATTGACAGTAGCTGTCTGACAGACACAGAGGCCACGCCTCCTTCACTCAGACTGACAGACACAGGCTACGCCTCCTTCACTCAGACTGACAGACACAGGCCACGCCTCCTTCACGCAGGCTGACAGACACAGAGGCCACGCCTCCTTCACTCAGGCTGACAGACACACAGGCCACGCCTCCTTCACTCAGACTGACAGACACACAGGCCACGCCTCCTTCACTCAGACTGACAGACACAAAGGCCACGCCTCCTTCACTCAGACTGACAGACACACAGGCCACGCCTCCTTCACTCAGACTGACAGACACAAAGGCCACGCCTCCTTCACTCAGACTGACAGACACAAAGGCCACGCCTCATTCACTCAGACTGACAGACACAAAGGCCACGCCTCCTTCACTCAGACTGACAGACACAAAGGCCACGCCTCCTTCACTCAGACTGACAGACACAAAGGCCACGCCTCCTTCACTGTGTTCTGGACTTTACCACTGCAAGTCCTTGTCTCAAGGTTATGTCTATATGTACAAACTTCATACATAATACACACACAGACAGACACTAGGGGGTTGTTTACATCAGGTCTTTATCAGCTGTACAAGCAAAGTCCACACACACACACACACACACACACACACACACACACACACACACACACACACACACTGAAGAGCTTTGCTTGCACAGCTGAAGAGGCAAAGTCAGCTGACACAGTCAGAGCAGCTGGGCTTGTCCCAAATGGCTCCTTATGTATAGTCTGACAAATAAACACACTACACCCTACACACTATATCCTATACACTACACCCTACACACTATACCCTATACACTACACCCTACACACTATACCCTATACACTACACCCTACACACTATACCCTATACACTACACACTACACCCTACACACTATACCCTATACACTACACACTATACCCTACACACTATACCCTATACACTACACCCTACACACCCTACACATTATACCCTACACACTATACCCTACACACTACACCCTATACACTATACCCTATACACTATACCCTATAAACTACACACTATACCCTACACACTATACCCTACACACTGTACCCTACACACTGTACCCTACACACTACACCCTACACACTATACCCTACTCACTATACACTATACCCTTCACCCTACACACTACATCCTTCACCCTACACCCTATACACTATACCCTACACACTATACCCTATACACTACACCCTGCACACTATATCCTATACACTACACCCTACACACTATACCCTATACACTATACCCTACACACTATACTCACTATACCCTATACACTACACACTATACACTACACCCTACACACTATACTCACTATACCCTATACCCTACACACTATACCCTACACACTATACCCTATACAGTACACCCTACTCACTATACCCTATACACTACAATCTACACACTATACCCTATACACTACACCCTACACACTATACCCTATACACTACACCCTACACACTACATCGTACACACTATACCCTATACACTACACCCTACACACTACACCCTATACACTACACACTACACCCTATACACTATACCCTACACACTACACCCTATACACTATACCCTACACACTACACCCTACACACTAAACACTACACCCTACACACTATACCCTATACACTACACCCTACACACTATACCCTATACACTACACCCTACACACTATACCCTACATACTACACCCTACACACTAAACACTACACCCTTCACACTACACCCTACACACTACATACTACATCCTTCACCCTACACAATATGCCCTACACACTACACCCTACACACTACACCCTACACCCCACAAACTACACTCTACACACTACACCCTACACACTAAACACTACACCCTTCACTCTACACACTACATTCTTCACCCTACACCCTACACACTACACCCTACACACTACATCCTTTACCCTACACACTACACCCTACACACTACACCCTACACACTAAACACTACACCCTTCACACTACACCCTACACACTACATACTACATCCTTCACCCTACACACTACACACTACACCCTACACACTACATCCTTTACCCTACACACTAAACACTACACCCTTCACCCTACACCCTAGACACTACACACTACACCCTAATTAGTGCACTACACTCTCTGTTTTGGACTTGACCTTCCTCCGGATCAGCGGGTGGCGCTACAGAGCTGCAGTAAATATGTGAATGTAAAAACAGCAGGAAGTCCCATACAGTCTCTCTCTCTCACACACACTCACACACAGACTGAGAGAGAGACTGGAGGTAACAGTGCATTAACAGCTGTGTTTTTTGTTTTTTTTTTACCAGCGCTCAGCTTTATTTTTATCCAGGAAACATTTATAAACCGGCATCAAATCAGAAGCGAGTAAAAAAGCAGAAAATGGAGGCGTTTAGTTCAGGAAGTGAGATTAGCTTTAGCTTGTGTTTGAGCTACACAACATCCTGGAGCACAGATTCACACTGAGACTTAAACACAGGGAATTAATCTCAGTCTGTCAGTCAGGCATTGAGTCATTATTCACACTTCAGTATCAGGAGATAAAACGTGTGGTTTGGTCACATTTTGTTCTTCAGTCATTCACTTCCGGATTAGCTGCAGAAGTTTCCCTCAACTGTAGGTGAGTTTATTCCCTGAGTAAAGATCAAATGCACACATTTTTTATTTTGATCATAATTTCACTTTTTTAATCAAAAAATCAAATTTTTCTTGATATCAGAACTTTGTAAAGGTTTCAGATTCATGGAGGAGAAAATCAGGTCACTTTAAGGCACATTATAAATTATCTGTAAACCTTTTCACTTTATGTTCCTCATGTATGTAAGAACATGACGTTTAATCCTGCAGTCTTTACCTGATGGTGTTGTGACCTGACGGTGTTGTGACCTGACGGTGTTGTGACCTGACGGTGTTGTGAACCGACGGTGTTGTGACCTGATGGTGATGTAAAATGACAGTGTTGTGACCCGACGGTGTTGTGACCTGATGGTGTTGTGACCTGACGGTGTTGTGACCTGACGGTGTTGTGAACCGACGGTGTTGTGACCTGATGGTGTTGTGAACCGACGGTGTTGTGACCTGATGGTGATGTAAAATGACAGTGTTGTGACCCGACGGTGTTGTGACCTGACGGTGTTGTGACCCGACGCTGTTGTGACCCGACAGTGTTGTGACCCGACGGTGTTGTGACCCGACGCTGTTGTGACCTGATGGTGATGTAAAATGACAGTGTTGTGACCCGACGGTGTTGTGACCCGACGGTGTTGTGACCTGACGGTGTTGTGACCTGATGGTGATGTAAAATGACAGTGTTGTGACCCGACGCTGTTGTGACCCGACGCTGTTGTGACCTGATGGTGATGTAAAATGACAGTGTTGTGACCCGACAGTGTTGTGACCCGACAGTGTTGTGACCCGACGGTGTTGTGACCCGACGCTGTTGTGACCCAACGCTGTTGTGACCTGATGGTGATGTAAAATGACAGTGTTGTGACCCGACGGTGTTGTGACCCGACGCTGTTGTGACCTGATGGTGATGTAAAATGACAGTGTTGTGACCCGACGCTGTTGTGACCCGACGCTGTTGTGACCCGACGCTGTTGTGACCCGACGGTGTTGTGACCCGACGGTGTTGTGACCCGACGCTGTTGTGACCTGACGCTGTTGTGACCTGACGGTGTTGTGACCTGACGGTGTTGTGACCCAACGGTGTTGTGAACCGACGGTGTTGTGACCTGATGGTGTTGTGACCTGACGGTGTTGTGACCTGACGGTGTTGTGACCTGATGGTGATGTAAAATGACAGTGTTGTGACCCGACGGTGTTGTGACCTGACGGTGTTGTGACCTGATGGTGATGTAAAATGACAGTGTTGTGACCCGACGCTGTTGTGACCCGACGCTGTTGTGACCTGATGGTGATGTAAAATGACGGTGTTGTGACCCGACAGTGTTGTGACCCGACGGTGTTGTGACCCGACGCTGTTGTGACCTGATGGTGATGTAAAATGACAGTGTTGTGACCCGACGCTGTTGTGACCTGATGGTGATGTAAAATGACAGTGTTGTGACCCGACGGTGTTGTGACCCGACGGTGTTGTGACCCGACGCTGTTGTGACCTGATGGTGATGTAAAATGACAGTGTTGTGACCCGACGCTGTTGTGACCCGACGCTGTTGTGACCTGATGGTGATGTAAAATGACAGTGTTGTGACCCGACGGTGTTGTGACCCGACGGTGTTGTGACCCGACGGTGTTGTGACCCGACGGTGTTGTGACCCGATGGTGTTGTGACTCGACGCTGTTGTGACCCGACGCTGTTGTGACCTGATGGTGATGTAAAATGACAGTGTTGTGACCCGACGGTGTTGTGACCCGACGGTGTTGTGACCCGACGGTGTTGTGACCCGACGCTGTTGTGACCCGACGGTGTTGTGACCCGATGGTGTTGTGACCCGACGCCGTTGTGACCTGACGCTGTTGTGACCCGGCGCTGTTGTGACCTGATGTTTACATATATAACTACTATATATATATTACATGTTGTACATATGTTTACATACAAAACTATATATAAACCTGTCATTCATGTAGATGGAACTACTGCCATGTGTACACCAAAACAGTGTAACACCTTCTGACCAATCAGATTGGAGTTCAGCTCTCTTTTTTTCCAGACCCCTGAATATCTGAGAAAGATGACTGAATGGATAACAATGCGGATGTTATATTGTCGTATCTCCCAGAGCTTCTATAACAAACGTTCACGAAGACGTAATGATGCGTCAGGTTGAGACATCACAAGCTCCTCCGAATATCGCAGTGAAAACTGTTGAGTTTTTTAACACAAGCTGATCGTCATTTAATTTTGTTTCACTGATCCGTGATGTTTATCTCTGATGGCTTGTTTGGTTTAAACACCACGAGGGTGTGTCTGATGTGGACAAGGTCTCACTGTGCACACACAGCCTCCGTCATCTAATGCACTTACCTATTGTTGATTTATTTTATTATGTGCAGTTGAAGTAGGTGTGTTCAGTGTGAGGTTTACATCCTGGAACATGATCTCCATGTCCTCCTTTTACTGACACTCACTGAAAAAGAGTTAGGAGCTCGAGTCCAGCTTTAGGCTTCTGATTTATTTGTTTTTTTTTTTTAGCCAGACCATGTCGTTTTAAAGCGTTCTTATTGTACTGAAAGGTAAGACTGGCAGAAACCTGTGTGTACTGAGCAGAAGTTTGTTGGATTTATAACTCTGTAAATAAGACGTTATTCTGATAGAGAGACACGGAGCGTCGGACGGGTTTAACACCGTGTGTATAGAATGATCTATTTTTTTTTTTTTTTTTTTTTTTGAGGTTTAAATCTTCAGGGCTACGTCTCTGTCTGCATCTCTGAATACTTTTTAACTAACGCCACAGATTTTGAATCGGATTAAGACACCGTCAGACACCTGATCTGTTTTATCTCGCTCCGGTTTGCTCAGACGGGAAAAGTGTGTTTTTATTGCGTTCTTCCCCGGTCCGTGCTTCGACGAGCTTCCGTTGACCGTGATGCTACCGACACCGTGCGCTTTTCGCCATGCGTTTTGTTTGTCCGAATGCAGTGATGTTCAAGCGGACGCTGGCTCGCCTGAGGCTCTGCACTAGTATACGCTCCGTTCTGGTTTAGCTGCTAACACAGAAAAAAGGAAATGTTTCAGTGAAGCGTTTTCGATTCTTCTGGCGTCCTATGTCCTTCTTGCAGCAGGCGGAAACGGACCCGGCGGTATTTTAAGCCTTCGGCGCTCAGCAACGATAACACGCTCCTATTAAACAGGTTCGTGTGTCGGAGTATTTAGGCTCCTGCAGGAAACCCAATGACCTCCTTTCAGACCCGTTCAGAGGATTTTTGCCACGTTTTCTTATTAGTGCGATTAACGACACTCGGTTTAACGTTTTTAGCGCCGCATTTTCACGCGGGTGGGGGTACGGTGGCTTAGTGGTTAGCACCTCCAGGGTCGGGGTTCGATTAACACCTCCACCTTGTGTGTGTGGAGTTTGCATGTTCTCCCCGTGCCTCGGGGGTTTCCTCCGGGTACTCCGGTTTCCTCCCCGGTCCAAAGACATGCATGGTAGGTTGATTGGCATCTCTGGAAAATTGTCCGTAGTGTGTGATTGTGTGAGTGAATGAGAGTGTGTGTGTGTGCCCTGTGATGGGTTGGCACTCCGTCCAGGGTGTATCCTGCCTTGATGCCCGATGACGCCTGAGATAGGCACAGGCTCCCCGTGACCCGAGGTAGTTCGGATAAGCGGTAGAAGATGAATGAATGAATGAGTGAGTGTTCACGCAGAGGTTCGGGTTATTCAGCTACACGGTTCCACACATCAGATGAGCAACGAGACAAACCGGGATAAAGAATTGCTGGCTTTGATGTGTTGGGAACGTATGAAAACGTCGCCGGTGATTTTTCTCTTTCTTCTTTCATACCTGAATCTCACAGGACAAAAGAGACAGGAATTATTTTCTTCAGTTACACTAAATGAACCAAGAACAAGAACTTAAACAAGAACATTACACCAGATACGACTTCTTTTCTGTTTCCTGAAGCTTTTCACTCTTTCTTCACTTGTGTCCAATTTCACTACTGTAGCTTTAAAATAAAAGATCTGTACTGACCGTCAATGCGAGAATTTATAAAATGTCAAGGTTTTTATTGTTAAACACCTTAAAACTTGTCCTCCTTTAACACAGATGAGGAAGGTTGAGTTTCAGTAAAAAAGAACCCTAATTCCCTAAATATCGTTTTATACCCTGGAGCTTTAAGGTCTGATTTACTTTTATACTTTCTTCTGTTTCAGCTAAATTTTCAGCTCGATTTTTTTTTTCTATTTTAGACATTTCTATCAGATAATACTGAAGATTTCTGTTGTACTTGTTTTCGTTGTATTTAAGTACTTTGAGGTGAGTAAATGATTACTGCTCACTTTACCTCCTCTTTTCCCCCCACCGTGCTCAGCTCAGCCCGGTGGGATCATTAGGTCATGACGTTGGCACGGTTGAAGTACCTGTCTCTGGGTGTGTTGGTGTTCCAGACGACTTCTCTGGTGCTGACCATGAGATACTCGCGCACGCTGCAGGCCGACGGGCCGCGCTACCTCGCTTCCTCCGCCGTGGTGCTGGCCGAGCTGCTCAAGATCCTCACCTGCATCTGCCTCGTCTGCAAAGAGCACAGTAAGTCCTGATAATACGAGTTAAATATATGACAGACTTATACATTATACATTATACATTATACATTATACATTATACATTATACATTATACAATGCCATCTAGAGTTGGTTTTATTGGGATTAAATGAGATTCAGTGTTGACAAAATGATTGAAATATAGCTAAAGAACATTCTTGTGTTGCAAGGTCACACTTTGTTCTCTAGGGCCACCAGATACACAGGCTGACAGATTGAGGCCACACCCCCTTCACTGTGACTGACAGATTGTGGCCACACCTCCTTTACTGTGACTGTCAGACTGAGGCCACACCCCCTTCACTGTGACTGACAGATTGTGGCCACACCTCCTTTACTGTGACTGACAGACTAAGGCCACACCTCCTTTACTGTGACTGACAGACTAAGGCCACACCTCCTTTACTGTGACTGACAGACTGAGGCCACACCTCCTTTACTGTGACTGACAGACTGAGGCCACACCTCCTTCACTGTGACTGACAGATTGAGACCACACCTTCTTTACTGTGACTGACAGACTGAGGCCACACCTCCTTTACTGTGACTGACAGACTGAGGCCACACCTCCTTTACTGTGACTGACAGACTGAGGTCACACCCCCTTCACTGTGACTGACAGATTGAGACCACACCTTCTTTACTGTGACTGACAGACTGAGGTCACACCCCCTTCACTGTGACTGACAAATTGAGGCCTCACACCCTTCACTGTGACTGACAGACTGAGGCCACACCTCCTTTACTGTGACTGACAGACTGAGGCCACACCTCCTTTACTGTGACTGACAGACTGAGGCAACACCTCCTTTACTGTGACTGACAGACTGAGGCCACACCTCCTTTACTATGACTGACAGATTGAGGCCACACCTCCTTCACTGTGACTGACAAATTGAGGCCTCACACCCTTCACTGTGACTGACAGACTGAGGCCACACCTCCTTTACTGTGACTGACAGACTGAGGCCACACCTCCTTTACTGTGACTGACGGACTGAGGCAACACCTCCTTTACTATGACTGACAGATTGAGGCCACACCTCCTTCACTGTGACTGACAAATTGAGGCCTCACACCCTTCACTGTGACTGACAGACTGAGGCCACACCTCCTTCACTTTTTAATCTAACACCTCTTTACTCAGGTTGCACAGGAGGCGGGGCTTGTACATTTGTTTTGAACACAGGTCTATTTATTTATTACTGATAACACTGAACACTTTTATTATTTCATGAACAATTCTGATTAAGTGCAGTAATACACTTTGTCTCTCTTTGCCAAGGTCAGTGAGATTTCTGTTTAATGTTTGTTATTGTTCCGTATCGTGATGTTTCGTCTCGTCTGGTCTCGTCTCGTCTCGTCTCGTCTGGACTCTGTCCTTGGTGATCAGGTTTCAGTGTTCGTGCTCTGAGCAGCGTCCTCAGGCAGGAGATCATCCATAAGCCAGTGGAGACGCTGAAGCTCGCCATTCCCTCAGGAATCTACACGCTGCAGAACAACCTGCTCTACGTGGCACTTTCTAACCTCGACGCCGCAACATACCAGGTAGTGGAAGAAGATCATCCATCCATCCATCCATCCATCCATCCATCCATCCATCATCCCTATCATTCATTCATACATCTGTGTAAACAACTCACATTTCATTCATCCATCCAAACATCTGCTAACCTATCAGTCCATCCACTCATCCAACTGAACAACCATCCACTCATCTATACGACCATCCACCCACCCACATAACCCATCCATCCATCCATCCATCCATCCATCCATCCATCCATCCATCCATCCATCCATCCATCCATCCATCCATCCATCCATCCATCCATCATCCCTATCATTCATTCATACATCTGTGTAAACAACTCACATTTCATTCATCCATCCAAACATCTGCTAACCTATCAGTCCATCCACTCATCCAACTGAACAACCATCCACTCATCTATACGACCATCCACCCATCCATCCATCCACCCACCCATCCATCCATCCATCCATCCAACCACCCACCCACCAACATGTATTCATTCATCCACCCACCCACATACCCACCCACATGTATTCATCCACCCACCCACCCACCCACATGTATTCATTCATCCACCCACCCACCCACATGTATTCATTCATCCATCCACCCACATACACACATGTATTCATTCATCCATCCACCCACATACACACATGTATTCATTCATCCATCTATATAAACAACTCACATTTTATCCAACCACACATCTATTACTTCATCAGTCCATCTGTCCATACAGACATCTGCTAACCCACCCATCCATCCATCTATTCATCCAAACGTCTGTTAATCCATCCATCCATCCAACCACCCATTATCCATCCATCCAAACATCTGAACATCCGTTAATCCGACCATTCGTCCATCCATCCGACGACACAAACCGAGGTTCATTAACCTTAGATGAGTCTGAGTTTTTAAAATAGTCCCAAAAACGTATCAGACGGTAAATTTAACAGCACTTTTTCTCCCCTGTAATAATAATATCAGCCGAGTCTGCGCGTGTCTCCTTGAGATCCAGCTGCGCTCTGGACTCCACCCTCCGTGTCGCAGCGTCTTAATTATCTGCAAAGAAACGGCTAATTAAAGCGTAGACGAGGAGCTCGGAACGCGATATTTGATGTACGGAGCTTTTCCAGATCTGCTATTAAAATGTTATTGTGTAATAAGACCATGTTGTGTAAACAGTCTCCACGGCTACCGGTTTATTATCGTCATTAAAATGACAACGACCGCTGTTTTTCTTTACAGATATCATTAATTGGGTCGTTATCGTTAGCGATAATGTTGTACAGGAGGCGGGGCTTGTAAATTTGTTTTGAACACGTGTCTATTTATTACTGATGACACTCTTGATCTTGTTCGTTTTTTTTTTTATTTATTTCACGGATAATTAGGAGCGATGGATGAAAATAACACAAGGAATGAGGGATAAAGCGCCGAATGACTCCGGTGATGAGAACAACAACAACATCTGTTTTTTTGTCCATTTAGAGTTACCTTTAACGTCCTCTCGCTTGCTCCTTCCTCTTTAGGTGACCTACCAGCTGAAGATCCTCACCACTGCCCTGTTTTCTGTCTCCATGTTGAGTCGCAAGCTCGGTCTCTATCAGTGGCTCTCGCTCATCATTCTGATGGCCGGAGTAGCGCTTGTGCAGGTGAGCGCACAGGAATTAACCTCCGCTTGCCTAGAAGGAGGAAGTATTAGCAATGTCGACTCTGTGTTTATCAAAGGGTTCATTTTCCTTCCTGCAGTAGGAACATTTCCTGACTACACAATTGTTTTATTCTGTGACTGATGTTTGGCACATTTGTTATACACAGGGCTGATATGTTTAGGTAAATTCCAGTTATTTTTCTCCGACCTACAGAAGTCCGTGACTAAGCGAGAGCTCGTTCGTGACGCCTTCGCTGTTTAAAGGATGTTAGCGGATCCGTAGCCACGGTGATGTTAGATTAATGCTTGTGTGTTTAATTGTGATTTTGTGTGCTGTGCAGTGGCCCACGGATCCTTCAGTTTCCCCCGTGAAGCAGCAGGTCACAACGGGGTCTCCGTTCGTGGGTTTGGTGGCCGTGTTGGTGGCTTGCTGCTCCAGCGGCTTTGCCGGCGTTTACTTTGAGAAAATCCTCAAAGAGACCAAGCAGAGCGTGTGGGTCCGAAACATCCAGCTGGGTCAGTATGTGTGTGACAAATAAATACCACTGTATTTCTGCACTGTGTTTGTTCCTCTCTAGATAAATGAACGTCATGTCGTCTGGTCAGGCTTAACCTTTATCATGCAGCGTGTTAATGGAGTGTTAACGACTCCGCCTGTGTTTATTCTGTTTCAGCTGAGCGTGAAATTTGCTTTATTGTCCGAATTCCTGCTGTATACTTACACGTGAACCTGTCATACAGCCTTCATACACACACCCTGCATACACCTTTATAGACCTTCATACATCCTATATATACAACTTGTATACAGTTTTTACAACCTTCAGCAACTTTCATACACCTTCCTAAAGCCTATATTCAGCTTCATACGTCTTTCATACCTCCTACATACACATACATAGACCTTCATACACCCTACATACACATTCATAGACCTTCATACACCCTACATACACATTCATAGACCTTCATACACCCTACATACACATTCATAGACCTTCATACACCCTACATACACATTCATAGACCTTCATACACCCTACGTACACCTTCATAGACCTTCATACACCCTACGTACACCTTCATAGACTTTCATACACCCTACATACACCTTCATAGACCTTCATACACCCTACATACACATTCATAGACCTTCATACACCCTACATACACATTCATAGACCTTCATACACCCTACATACACATTCATAGACCTTCATACACCCTACATACACCTACATACACCTATATAGACCTTCATACACCCTACATACACGTACATAGACCTTCATATCTCCTACATACACATTAATAGACCTTCATACACCCTTACGTACACCATCACAGAGCCTTAGATTCCCTTTATACACTTTTAACAAACTTCAACATTCATACTCCATACATCCTATATTCAGCTTCATATACCTTCATAGACCTTCATACACCCTATATACACTGTCATAGTCCTTCATACATCTTCATAGGTGCTTCATACATCTTATATACACCTTCATACACACTCCATACACCTTTCTTTCGTCCTCATCGTAATGCTTTAGCAAACTCAGTGGCACGATTTGTACATGATGATAACTTTTAGAACATGTATGTAACTGATGCTCTTATTCCAAATTGTTCTTAATCCGATCATGAACTAAAACATTATAATGACATAAAGTACAAGTAAAGTATCAGAAATGCCGGCATTGATTTGATCCTGGTTACAATAGTTACCTGAGTTGCTCGAGTTGTCACACCCAGTAAAACTGCCAGTGCCGTTTTTGTTGCCATTGTAAGTTCCTGGAGCTCATTGTGTCAGAGCTGAAGCCATTGTGACTGTGAAGAACTGGATATTCTGCATTTTCTATGATGAAAGGAAAGCTTGTGTACTGTTTTGAGTTAAAACACCGACCGACGCCTTCATCCGTAAACGTGAAACGTTTTTCTTCCAGAAATCCTCACCGTAGCAACAGGTTTATTTTTGGTGTTGAAAAACAACTTAATCGATGTATTATTCGGTTTAGAATACGAGCAGCGTCAGACACACGTGTCCTTGTGAAACGGCTGTTTGTATCGAGACAATAACGTAAGGAACGAGTCTGTTACTATTGTATAAAACTGTAATGAGCTAAAACAGGAGGTGAAAAATAAATCATTGGAACAGGGTTAAGAAATACTGATGTGTGTGTGTGTGTCTGTGCGTGTGTGTGTGTGCATGTCTGCGTGTGTCTGTGCATGTGTGTGTGCTCTAAAGGTCTGTTTGGTCTGGTTTTTGGTCTGTTGGGAATGTTGGTGTATGATGGAGAGAGCGTGAAGGAGCATGGAATGCTTCAGGGCTACAACTCCATCACCTGGGCTGTGGTTTCTTTACAGGTGAGATTAATGACACACACACACACACACACACACACACACGCGCACACACCTGTTTATCATGACACTTATCAAATTATAATTTATTACACAACTACAAATACAAAATGCTCATAAAGTGAACAAAAGTGCAGATGTGTTTAATTTTTGTAGTAAGCGTGTAATAAGTGTAATTTGTGTAATAAGTGCAGAAGATTATGATGTCGGGAAAAATCAGTCCTGTTATTCTGTCCTGTTATTTCACGTCATCAGCACATCCACAGTTCACTTGTGTGTCATCAGGCAACTTGTCACAGTGTGAACGCTTGTGTTTGTTTGTTTGTTTGTTTGTTTGTTTGCTGGTTTATATCTACACTCATACTTCACTAGAGCTGCTTTGCTTTGGTAGTGTTTTGTATGTTGTGTAATAATGAAGCTGATGTGGTTTTATTAGTGCTGATATTTGTTTGTGTGTGTCTGTGTGTGTGTGTCTGTGTGTGTGTTGTTTTTTTCCCCTCACAGGCATTAGGAGGTCTGGTCATAGCTGCTGTTATTAAATACGCAGATAATATTCTGAAAGGTTTCGCCACGTCCCTGTCCATCATCCTGTCTACGCTTATTTCCTACTTCTGGCTGCAGGATTTTGAGCCGACGA
>NC_083470.1:2315000-2322500 GCF_030014155.1 Tachysurus vachellii
TTTGTGGAGTAATTGTTCTACACAGACTCACACTCGGATTTTAAGCAACGGGAATAAATACTGAACTCTGACCTCTAATAAAGTGTTGGATATTTTGCACCAGCAAGGTGCCGGTAGCCAAACCGTTAACCTTCATCGCTTTTCCACCTCGACATCTCTGTTTCTCGGCCTGTTCTTGTGTGGAACTGAGAACTGATTACATATGGGGCTTTGGGGCTTTGGGGCTGTGTGATCAGACCTGTCAACCCTGAAGGGGAATAATGAGAAATCCTGGGAAAGGGGATGGAGAGAGAAAAGAAAAAATCAGTAATTACGTAAAAATAAATAAATAAATAAATACATACATTTTTTGTTGTTGTTTTTTTTTTAGATATCGTTGCTTCTTAAATATAAATTGCTACTTTAACTGATGTCTTCCACATGTCTGACATATCTGTTTACTGATATTAGCTACATGCTTAAGTTCGCCAGGCGAAACGTCCCTCGATACATTTTATTTTGCATTAATGAACTCAAAACATTGTTCTTTACTCGAATCTGCGGTGTTCGATCTGTTCATCTTTCTGGCAAAGAAATAAAGAAAGAATCACAAAGCGAAGTCCCAAGCAAAATATTACTTATGTAGTAAGCTGGGAGGAAAGTGGGCGGAGCTTCCTCTGGTGTCCATTTATATGGGAGATTACAAACCATCTACACAACTAATAATCTATTTATATTTAAATATCGATTGAATCGTTGGTGTTTTTGGGTGAAAGTTCAACACGTGATGGTTGGCAGGTCTGAGTCATTTTTGTCACCAAATTCATTCATTCATTCTCTCACTCATTAATTTTCTACCACTTAACCCGAACTACCTCGGGTCACGGGGAGCCTGTGCCTATCTCAGGCGTCATCGGGCATCAAGGCAGGATACACCCTGGACGGAGTGCCAACCCATCGCAGGGCACACACACACACTCTCATTCACTCACGCAATCACACACTAGGGACAATTTTCCAGAGATGCCAATCAACCTACCATGCATGTCTTTGGACCGGGGAGGAAACCGGAGTACCCGGAGGAAACCCCCGAGGGACGGGGAGAACATGCAAACTCCACACACACAAGGTGGAGGCGGGAATCGAACCCCCAACCCTGGAGGTGTGAGGCGAACGTGCTAACCACTAAGCCACCGTGACCCCCATCACCAAATTAATTCTAAAAAAAAAAATGAAAATAATGAAACCACGCCTCAGTGGTCTAAATAAAGTTGAAGATTTAACCATGTGTATGTCCTCAATGCCAGATATAAAACTTATACATTCTTTTATGGTGATTGGTTTTACTTTGTAAACCCGAGCAGGGAACTTCTGAGTTCTCAAACCGGTGGAAATGTGGACTGTCTTAAAAAAGGTTTTGCTGGTTTTCCTGAACAGCACCGAAACCGTGTTTAAAAAAAGGAGCATAGCATTTTCCTCAGTTACAACGTCATAAATTTACCAGGTGAAAGAAGATAGACTATGACTTATGTGTAAAGTTTGGCGTAAGAGCGCAAGTTTTTTTTAGTCGTCTTGATCTAACTCTTGATCTGTATGCTTTCCATCGCTGCTTCTCTTCAGCTTAGAATCACTTTAAGCCAAGAAGTTTATTGAAAAATTTTTTTCTAATACGAATCATTAACCATGAAGTTGTAACAACAGAGAGAACTAAACCTCAAAGCTCAACTCATCAGTCATTTTTCTTAACAAATCCCACATTAGTATCACATTCCTGTTCTGTCTCTGGTACTCCAGCATGCAGCTGGTTCTAAGGCGGCTCGCCGGTCCGTAGGCTGCCTTTCCGTGACTCCTCGGCCCCCTCCGTCCGTCCGTCCAGTCAAAGGCAGTAGTGTGGAATTAAGGCAAGTGGTCCTGTCTGTGGTTTCAGAAAGTTTGGCCCCAGAACGCTGGAATGCCTACCACACTAATATGATCTCATTTGAAAGCAGTGTTTTCAGGATCGGAAAGTTCTACATTCCTGATCATTGCTGGTCTAATTTCTGTTTTGTTGTTTTTTCATTCTTAATTTGGTCATTTGTCCATTTCTACCCACTAGCTAGCTCTTGATTATCATACACCAGCTACCAACCAGGAAGGGTGAAAGCTAGCATGTGCTTCCTTCAAGACATCTTAATCCAACCACTGCATCTTCTCAAACTGAGCTGCTGCTCGTGCTACATCGCAGGTCATCACTCACAGTACTCTGATTGAGAGGTAAGAGAGTATGCCACCCCGAGTGATAAGACCGCGGGTCAGTTTCGCTCAGTTGGTCTCCTGGCCACGAAAGGCTATGGCATCTGTGCGATCCAAACTTAAGAGCTCCTGAGGATATAGAAAATGCTCTTCTTTAATGCCTATACATTCTCATTGGACTCTTTCCTCAGGACCTATCACGCCCTGGTTCTATCCTCCATCATGCGGTCAATAGTAATGCATTAATCCCACTTTTTCTGTTTCCATGACGAGGCTAATATCTGCGTTGACCAGTGTAGCATCAGTTAGCATAATGTATTTATATGGCTAAGTGTACGTGGACAACTGACCATCACACCTTTGTTTTCCAAGCAAATTTTTAAGCACACAATTTTATAGAATGTCTTTGTGTGCTGTAGCTGTTCCAGCATGACAATGCCCCTGTGCACAAAGCAGCTCCATAAAAAAACATGGTGTGGAGGTTAAGGTTGGAGTGGAAGAACTCAAGTGTCCTGCACAGAACCCTGACTCTGACTTAACCCCACTGAACAACTTTGGGATAACCTGGAACTGAAGTCCTGACCATCCTGATATCAGCGTCTGATCTCAATAATGCTCTTGTAGAATATATGAATGAGCACAAATTTCTACAGCCACGCTCCAACACCTAGTGGAAAGCCTCCCATGAAAAGTGGAGCTTATTATATCATTAACAGAGTGTCATGGTTAGGGGTGAACAAACATTTGACCATGTAGTGTATGTCAGATCTGATACCAACCCAGAGGTTGATCTGATTCAACTCAGATACAGGTATTTGGTTGGTAACAGCATTGTGATCAAGAGTTAATAGACATTCCTTCTTCCTGACATCGCTTTCTTCCATCGTAACACTGATCAAATATCACAATATTAACATTCAAATGCGATAATGGAAGGATGGAAAACATCAAAAACAGCAACAGAAATAACTTTTCAAATGGATCCATATTAGTATGAACAAGGCCTTTCAAATCGAGCTGGGGCACTCGGTACATCACCAACAGAACTGATCTGTCATTTTCCGCTTGTCCTGCTCTTGGTATATTTCCGGAGAATTGTCGAGTCAAAAAGCAACCCAGTGGAAAGGACTATCCTGTATCCACACTTACTTTTTCCCGAACCAGCTACTTCGAGGGGATCACAACCAACGGCGTTCCCCTTCTGGGCCGCCACATGAGCACCTGGGCATCATTAGCATTGGGTTTGCCCATGGCATTGTGGGGAATGGGTTCCATTTGGGTGAGGATTTTGGGCTGGTCCTGGTGAAGAGGCCCAACCAGTCTGGCCCTGGAGCCCAGAGGCATTGTGGGATCAATGGTGATGTCCACTTTCATTCTCCATTTGATGGTTTGCAGCAGGATCTTCTCGCATGTGCCGACGTTGAGCGCCACCAGCCACGTGGTGAAGCTCTGGTCACGAGTGATGTGCGTGAGCATTGGCGTGTTGTTCTCGCTCACGGGCACCGCCCACGTCACACTTGGGTAGAAGTTGTCATTCATGCTGACGATGAGGCGTGAAGGTTTGGATGTCGGGCCTGAGATGGTTACCGTCTCGGTAGTGTTGCCGTACCAAGGGTAGCTCACACCGTCCGAGTCGCTGATCGCGCTCACCATGCCGTCCCTCAGCTCCGGGAGCTCCCAGCTCGACCTAAATGGAAGCAGAGGTAAAAGGTAAAATTGGAAATATGTGTTTTATTTACTTTATTATTTGATAGCTATTCTATTTCACCCCAAATCCCATTTGAGCATAGAAGGCTAACCGCTAAGCTACCACTTTAATTTTGGGATGGTGTGGAAACACAAAATTCTAGATAGCTATCCAACATTCCACTGAGGGTAACCTGAGTAGCTAAACATTAGCTAGCTAGAAATCTAAAACTTCTTCAAAATAGATTTTTTTTTTTACAAAAATTCATTGCAAGGTTCGAGGAACTGTTGGCTAACTGCAGTTAGCTTTTGCTTATTATTAAACAAGAGAGCTAGCATAAGAACATGCAGCTTATTCTGGAGCATGTTAGCTAAACATAAATAGTGTGTTATTATTTATTATTACTGCCAAAAAGCTAGCTAACATAGCTGATATAGCTATTTCTATATAGCTAATAGCTAGATTTAGCTAGCCTGATTGGCAGTAATAATTAATAATAACACATAATAAATACAAACTATTCAATACAAAGTGCTAAACATGCAACATTACAAGAGCAAAGAGTTATCTTCTGAAAACTTCTGGTCAAAATGTTTATATGACAGCAGGTTAGCGATGTTAGCAATGCTAGTGATGTTAGCGATGCTAGCGATGTAGCAAACAGATTAAAAGCAGTCACAGATGTGTAGCCCCCATAAGTAATTCATAACAGTGTAGTAATTAGTAATGAGTGTATGTGATATCATAGGCCAGCTGTGTGCGTGTGTGCATGCGTGCGTGCGCGTGTGTGTGTGTGTGTGTGTGTGTGTGTGTGTGTGTATGCAAAAAGATTCAGTATCAGAGCACGTTTTTTAAGCAGGAAGTGTCACTTGGCGCAAAGTTCTGGCATCTCGTCATCAAATCTGCTCCATCTGTCACACACAGAACCTCCACAAGACTTCAGTCCCACAAACACAAACACACACACACACCTCCAGGCAGAAACACACACGTCCCCGACACAGACACCTCCACATGAACAGACCCTGCGTGGAGGAACCCCATCAGTCAGACAGTCAGGGGTGTAGGAGGGTGTGAGAAGATTTCTCTACCTCGGGTTCTGTTCTGTGTTTCTGTTTCTCTCTGACTGACCAGTTTCACCATGTGCGAGCGAAGTAGCTACGTCATTCTTGTTATTTATTTATGCAGATGCAGTGAGAAAACTGATTCGGGTCTCCGGATGAAAAAGCTGCTGCTAAGCTTTAGACGGTCCTGTTAACTCGCTTGCTAACTCCTTGTCTTTAGCTAAAACATGTTAATCACTAACCCTTAATGTCAGGCTAGCTCACTTGTTTAATAGCAAACAGCTACTAAAGCTAGTCAGATCATGAAATTGAGTATTTTTCAATATCAGGGCAACCCGAAGGCTTTTATTTCTCTTGTACCGCAGCAAATTGCCAATAATTATCCATTATTATCCATTATTAATGAAATGGATTATTATTGTTATCTATTTATAGGTGCATTTAACGCATGTAATGTTTTTAGAGGGATTTAGAGGGAGTTATTTCCTGTTTTTAGAGGGTTAGTTCCTGTTATCACTTATGTTATAGCAACTAAAAAACAGTCATTATCATGTTGGGCAACAAAAAAAAAAACGCTAAATGAAACAAACTATTCACAACGACGCAGGTTTTCACTTTCATTCATTGTGTGGAATGAATGAGCTCATAGACAGTCATTACATATGAGCCTTCACTGATGCTTCTGATTTACCAGATCGAGTAGCAAACTAAATTTTTTGGCTGCAACAATCACCAAATAAAAAGTGTTTCTTGATCAGGCAGAGAAACATATATAGTTCGTATAGTGTTGAATATATGGAGCGTTATTTCTAACCATAAATAATCAATAATGATTAAGCATTAGTTGCAATTCGGTCACGATGGTTGTTTATATTTTTTGACATTTTTTGGGCTGCTTTGGTTAGTCTCAAGATAGCAACATCACATGTTTACACTCCTAAACTTACATGCCAGTGTCTCCGTAAGTGTTGTAGAATTCCATCTGAGTGCAAGCCTGGATCCATCCAATCACCCAGGTCTCGTGGCGAGGGATGGGCGGCATGACCACTAGGGCAAAAGCTTTGAAGTACGGTGTCCTGTAGCGCAGGACTATAGGCGAGTTCTCCTCGATCACCGTGGGGCACTGGTCAATGGTGGCTGACATATCGCACACGGTGATGTTTTCGCGCTTGACCCGCGACTTGCAGCTGAAGCTCTGGACGCAGCCCATGGTAGAGAGGCGCGCTTTGAGCTCAACCAAAGAATTCGCATCAGTGTGGGTAAGTTACAGTTGGAACGATCACAGACACTGGGTTTCTCCCAACGTTCACAGTGAAAGATAATCACAACAGTAGGTTGTAGAAGACCGGTTCGTTACGATACATTTCCTCAGAGCAAGCCAACCTCTCGTAGAACTCAACTCCTCAACTTCACACTTACATACAAGCTCAGTTGGGTGGAAACCTGCAAAAATTGCCGAACAATCTCCACAGATGATCACTGTGTGTTTAATAGCAGTGCCTGTCGAACATCTCCACAACCTCCTGGTTCTTCCTGGTCTTCATTTCTTGAAATTTGGTGCCACGCTGCTGGATTTTTTTTTTTTTTTGTAAATCTGAGTAATTATAAATCTTTATTTTTGGTTTTTAAGTAAATGCTAATAATCCAAGACGAGCGAGAAATAGTTTCTCTTTTATTTTGTAGGTAAATATAGGAAATGATTCAAATCGTTTTTGTCCAGATAAAGATTTAATAGATTTTCACATTCATTTGTTTATTTTAATTTAATTAAAGCTGCCAGTTCACATCACCGATCTCTGATTCTGTATATTTTCTTCTGGTCCATAGGAAACGTGTCCCTCTTGTATTTTCAGCCCTCTTCCTTCTTTCTAGTCCGCGTTTTCATGTCACTAACCGGACACCGCGGCACACGGCGCTGCTTTGACGTTTTTGGGCTTAAAACCTGCAGTCGCAGCCGATTTCATCTTCCTTCTGATGGCAGTGAAGCAGAAGACCGCAGCAGATTCACGGTGACGCTTCCGAGCCCCGTGTTACGATACGGCTGCACTGTGGATTGGGGCGTGAAAACATAAAGCGTCCGTTATCACCATCATCATCATCATAACATCATCATGTACCTACATAGAGCTGACGAGCATCATAAACGCCTTGCATGCTGGGGAAATGGGTCTAGAGAGGTCTAGAATAGCGCGTGATTCCTCGGATTTCTCCTTATTTCCGTATCCGCCGGTACTCGTGCGCTGTTCGGTTCTCCGTGGTGCTGAATGCGCGGGGTGGAGGAGGAGGAGGAGGAGGAGGAGAACGGGTGTGTGTGTGTGTGTGTGTGTGTGTGTGTGTGCGTGCGTGCGTGCGCGCGCGCGCGCGTGCGTGTGTGTGTGTGTTCTCATCCTGTAGGCTGCAGGCAGATTGCAGCTTGATATGAGTGACGTCCTCCAGATTGCCGGAAATCCATCATCAGCTGTGTAAAACGAGTTAGAGTTCAAATCTCAAGGTGTTTGAATCGTAATATTTCACTTCTATATTTCTAAGAAAATAATA
>NC_083470.1:2335000-2382500 GCF_030014155.1 Tachysurus vachellii
TATGTTCTATTATGGGAAAATAATTGACTCTGAGATGCTAACATAAATAACAATAATTCCTACTTATTAAAGGAAGTGATAGGAAAAAAAAAAAAATTCACATATTTATTTTTCATCTTCTTTTCTTTCAACACTCCACAGTCTCCATTGTACCTGTATTGCTCTTATTTTATTTTTTTTTATAAATAAAACTTGTAGCTGACATTAATTTAATTTTAAAAGTTGTTCCGGGGAAAATGCTAAAAAATAAAATGCTTTTAACTGATAAAGAATAAATCCCAGTGGCCCAATGACACTAAATTGTAACACTGGTTTGAGTGTCAGTCTAAAAAAAAAAGGGTCGTATTTACTTTTCTGATTGTAAAGCTTTGACAGCTCAATCGCTGTTTTTAGAAGGTTGTTTTTATTTTTCAATCGGTGTATTGAAAGTCAGGTTCAGCGGTGGGCTATAACCTCTCTGTGTTGTTTCTAGCCTGGATCCACAGCTGCAGCCAGAACAAACTACAAGTGTGTGAGGGACAGTGAGATATAGAACATGATAAAGGGAAACCGTTACAAGGTTTCTGAGCGATTTTACACAGATTTGATCTAATAATCATATAATAATTGAATAGTTACATGATATATTATACACACAGAATATTGTTATATACGGTATTGTTGTCTGTTATTTAGAGGTGTCAGAAGAACTTCAGAAGAACCTTCACCGAGCAGACTGTCGTTCTCTGTAGGAATGGCACTGTGTTTGCGCTGCAGAACGACCGAGAGCACAATCCTGTCCTCAAACTGTTTCCTTCTCCAATCATCTCCTTTTAATCCCATCATTACCACCGTCCCTCCATGCTCAGCGGAAGTCTTGGCTTCATGTCCCCAAGACATTTAGACCCAAGGGCTTATCTAAAGTCAAGATCTCAGGTAAGATGTGTATTCCGCATGCTCGCTGCCTGATGAGCAGTGCAGTGCTGTAAATCTTAGTGTAGCACCGAGAAACAATCTTTATTCATGGTTATTTTAATAAAAAATAAAATCGGCTCATACCAGATAATTGGATATCATTAATGTTTTGTACCAAATTTACACATTATTATTTTAAAGAAGATGTACATTTATAAAGAGGAATATCTTGTTATAATATGTTTATAGTAAATTAATAATACGGCATTAGTAGTTAGTGTCATGTGTCACTTCCTTTCACTTTTTATTCAATGATATTATTTTTTATTTCCGTTTAAATTTATTGGTAGGATTTTGGTTTGGAGGTCACACGTGCACATGCAAAACCACATTTTAATAAACGTGTTAATAGATTAATAAACCCCCTTAAATAAGCAGGATAAATACCAACACACCCCCATGTCACTGGAGAGAGGAGTCGCTCCTCGTGCGCTGGACACATCGTGACGTCACTTCGCTCACCTTATAAAGTCACACACCTGGCGAAATAAAACCTCGACACACGCGCACAGATAAGGCAGAAGGCAGTAAAGTGAGAATCTCGGTTTAAAATCTGCATCATAAAATATATCTTTTATGAATCTGGCCAGTTTCTCCTGCTTCTCGTGCAGCATGTCACCGGCGGAGTCGCAGCCCACGAGCCCGGCAGCAGCAGCTGTGTCTCCGCAGGTAAGCTTGGACTCAGCGTCACTGATCCATCATAATCTTCATCATCATCATCAACCCGGACCTAAGGACGCTATTCCTGTGAAACCTGAACCGCGAGAAGGCAGTCCCCGGGCAGAGCCTGAGGAAGTGGTGTCAGTGGGTCATCCTTCCGGCGGCCGGCGAAGAAAAAGGCCCGTGCAGCGCGGAAAACCTCCGTACAGCTACATCGCACTCATAGCTATGGCCATCGCCAACTCGGCGGAGAGGAAGCTCACGCTGGGGGGCATTTACCGTTTCATCACGGAACGCTTTCCGTTCTACCGCGAGAACTCGCGCAAGTGGCAGAACTCCATCCGGCACAACCTGACGCTTAACGACTGCTTTGTGAAGATCCCACGGGAGCCCGGAAGGCCTGGCAAGGGCAACTACTGGACGCTCGACCCCGCCGCTGAGGACATGTTCGACAACGGCAGCTTTCTGCGCCGGAGGAAGCGCTTTAAGCGCTCGGACGTCAGCACATATCCGGCGTTCGCCCAGAGCACGGGCGGGTTCGCGTTCAGCCCGAGCCCCGCAGCCCGGCAGCCATATCCCAACGCCTTGTACCCGACCGTGACCTCGGGCTACAGCGGCTCTCCGTTACCCGGCTCTCCTCACGGTGCCGTGCTGCATCCCTATCAGCCGTCGGCGGGGGTCGCTCACGCTCACCTTCAAGGACAAGGCCGGATGTTCAGCATCGACAATATCATCTGCCAACAGTCCAGCGGCACCGGGGCCGAACTTCATGTCGGGCTCGGTTCCGGAGACCTGAACTCCATGAGCGCGAGCTGCTCGGCATTACCCACCACTGACCCAACCAGCTTCCAGACTCAGTCTCTTAACCACACGAATTTGCTGAACAGAAATAGCGGCTCCATGGGGACTGGTTTCTCATCCTCAGCCTCTCCAACGCACCTGACCTCTGCAACGCCGCCCGGTTTCTCTCCCGGTGGCTACTGCACCGGAAGCAGGACGTCGCGGCCCGGCTCGTGCGCAGAGCACACGGAACAGCTTCTGGGTCTCACGGGAACAAATCTCAACTCGTACAACAACTCGTATGTGCGACAAGCAAACTTCGCATCCGGACTTGAGCGCTACATGTAATAGAGAAATATATGTTTTAATATATACATAAGTTCCTGTAAAACTCGCTTTTTTTTGTATGGCCATTTTTCTATAATTGGATGCTGGAAATGTAAAATTTCGGGCTTTTAACCTTATAAGTAGCCTAAACAATACTAAAGAGTACACAGTTTATATAAAATGTGGATAAAATTATAGCTTTAAAAATAATTTACAGAATACAATAGTAAAAAAAACAAAAACACTTTACATCTGTAGGGTTTCCCTTTAGGGCACCACCACAGCAATAAGGAAAAGAGTTTGGTTGCTTTACAAATACATGTTATTATCAGAATCCTATTTAAACTTTAAACTCAAATCATTATGTTTACTGTTTATTAAAAACCTAAAGAAAAAATAAATCAATTCTTGGTGTTTTGGCCAAATCTAATCAGAAAACCATACAACATTGAGCATAAGCTAGAATGATCGAGATGTTTTATATTACCAGCGTAAAGTGTTTTATTGCCTTTAATTTAAACTCTACACTTTTGTTTAAGCATTAGCTATTTTTTGTGTGCTAAGCTAATAAACTCATGCTACACCCAACACTGATTGTGGTGTACACGTTTGTTTACTTCTTTATTTTTAAGCATATGATGTAAATAGTAGCTAAGCAATAAATGTTTGTGAAGTGTTCTGTTTTTTATTCTGTGCATAGAAAATGATTTCCAGATTCACTTTTCACCTATTATTATTATTATTATTATTATTATTATTATTATTATTATTATTATTATTATCATCATAATTATTATTATTATTAGTAGTATCATTATTATTATTATTATTATTATTATTATTATTATTATTATTATTATTATTAGTAGTAGTAGTAGTAGTAGTAGTAGTAGTAGAAAAGCCATTTTTTAGCCCTTATTCTGAAAAATCCATTCTTAGTCTGACTAACACACAGGCCGAGCTGGTCAAACAGGTGGACCATCCATGTGTTAGTTGGTTTTAAAAATATTTGAAAAAAACTGGTCAAAACTTTATAGATTTTGGATGGAGTGCATGATTTATTTGAGTTGTTTGTTTTTGAAAGGATGAGAATATTTTTCATAAAAGCAGGATATTAGTGTAGGTTGCACAATTAATTTAATTAGGACATATATATATATATATATATATATATATATATATATATATATATATATATATATATATATATATATATATATATATATATATATATATATTCAGCAACACTTTTGGTTTAAGCTAATAATAAAACTTGAGAATTTTGAAATGATGAGGCATCTCAACTGTGATATCTTCAGGCTGTTATAATAAATCTATTAATGTCAGATTTCAACACTCTAAGATCAACGATACTAAATAATTACACCGATAAATGAACACTAGACTGATTATAACACGTTTTAAGTGACAAAAGGTTCACAATGAAACGTATAAGTAGCATTTTCTTTTAGTTTAGTGAAAATGAGAAGGCAGTCAGCTTTTACCGTGCAGGTAAATAAAAACAGGTTAGAATCAGAATTTTAAACAATTCGCACCATTTCAATCCATCCGTTTGTTCTTGCTTATAAAGAAATGCTTGCATTTTAAATAATAAAGCTTCATTTTAATTAATGTGCACCAGTGATTTATTATTGTACACCAGTGACCCTGAAGCGCCATGCAAACTTCAGCCCCAGACCTGGCTGATGGCAGCACTGGGATAAACATTTGCCCACACAATCAAAGTTAGATTTTTTATTTTCTCCAAAGGGGAAAAAACACAGGAATCATTTAACTTCTGATTGGTTGGGCAGCCTAAAGCCAATGGATAATGATCAGTCTTCAGCAATTCTTCACAAGTTTCTCCCTCATCACTACTTAGTTTGTATTACTCTACTTTCACACCCTTACAGGCTCTACCGCTGTACTGACTTATTCATTCATTCATTCATTCATCTTCTACCGCTTATCCGAACTACCTCGGGTCACGGGGATCCTGTGCCTATCTCAGGCGTCATCGGGCATCAAGGCAGGATACACCCTGGACGGAGTGCCAACCCATCGCAGGGCACACACACACACACACACACACACACACACTACGGACAATACGGACAATTTTCCTGAGATGCCAATCAACCTACCATGCATGTCTTTGGACCGGGGGAGGAAACCGGAGTACCCGGAGGAAACCCCCGAGGCACGGGGAGAACATGCAAACTCCACACACACAAGGTGGAGGCGGGAATCGAACCCCGACCCTGGAGGTGTGAGGCGAACGTGCTAACCACTAAGCCACCGTGCCCCCCCGTACTGACTTATTTCTGAAGTTAATCTCTGACTTATTTTCTTTTCTCAGTTAGTGATTGCTGTGCAGTAACGGATGCTCACAGACAGGCGGCGCCAGAGAGAGCTAGCAGGTTCTTCAGCATCCCCAAGAAAGAACAAAGCTACCCCAAAGCACCCTACAGTTTTCATAAAGCAATAATATAAATACTATGTTCTAATTGATCATTTAGTTAAGAATTTAAAAGAACAAATAAAATAAAGTAAAAACAATTACTTATTACGCGTTCTTAACGTAAATTCGCGTGAGTTGCAGCTACGTTTTGCTTTAAAAATGGAGCGGTTTTTTCGTAATTCTAATTTAGATTTCGCTTCTAGTGAAAATGAGAATATAAACATACCTCAGCCTGAGGTACAGAACTGTTCAAGGTTCAAGGTTAAAGATTCTTTACTGTCGATGCCACAATATGTGCAGACATACAGAGGAAGTGAAAAAAAACCTTTCTCTTTCTTGAATCAAGTGTTTACATTAGCAACAATAAAAAAATAATCTGAACGAGTAAATGTGAATCTGTAAAGTGCAAATATTCATCCAAATCTATGTAAACATTCTGAGTTCTGCATTTGTAAGGTGTAAGGCGGATAGCAGCAGTGTGACAGTAGTGCTAAAGAGTGTAATGGATAAAGTGCAACAGTGTCAGATATATACAGAGTTAAAGTGTTTTGTGTGCCATGAAGAAGTGTGGAGTGAGCTGTACATTTTTTTAAAGCTCAGGAGAAGATGGAAGGGGAGGGGGGGGGGGTGTAATGGACAGAGTTCAACATCCTGACAGTCTGATGGATGAAGCTGTTTGAGAGTCTTGTGAAGCAAACCTGGAGGCTCTGGTACCTGCTCTTGATAGATCTTGATAGTTCGGAATGTTGAATTGTTGTGCAAATCAGCAACTTAGCACTTTTGGCCATAAATACTCATAAAGTATAAGACAAAACCGAAGTCATTGTATTGGAAATAAAGATGAAACTCTCAAGGTTAACACACACCGTGACTCTAGGGGTCTAAAGACACAAAATAAAGTCAGAAATCTTGGTGTAATTTTAGAGTCTGACCTTAATTTCAGTAGTCATGTGAAAGCGATAAGCAAATCAGCTTACTACCATCTCAGAAATATACTGTAGCCAGAATTAGATGTTTTGTCTCAAGACAGGACTTGGAGAAACTTGTTCATGCTTTCATCACCAGCAGGGTGGATTATTGCAATGGACTCCTTACTGGGATCCCAAAAAGACCATTAGACAGCTGCAGCTCCTACAGAACGCTGCTGCCAGAATTCTGACCAGAACCAAAAAATCTGAGCACATCACTCCAGTCCTCAGGTCCTTACACTGGCTTCCAGTTACATTTAGAATAGATTTTAAAGTATTGTTACTCGTTTATAAATCACTTCATGGCTTAGGACCGAAATACATGACAGATATGCTAACTGAATATAAACCAATCAGACGACTCAGATCATTAGGATCAGGTCAGTTAGAGATACCAAGGGTTCACTCAAGGGTTCACTCAGGTGCGTCAGCATTTAGTTATTACGCCACCTATCGCTGGAATCAGCTTCCAGAAGAGATCAGATGTGCTTCAACAGTAGACACTTTTAAACCAAGATTAAAAACACATCTGTTTAACTCTGCATTTACTAAATGATCACCGTGCTGCTTCACACTGACTGCACTTTTTATCCAAATCACTTTTACTCCTGTTTTGTTCTTTTTAACATATTTTAAACTGTTTTTATCAAAATGACATTTATTTTCTTTTATTATGTAGCTTTGTAGAAGCCAACATTCTGTTTTCCTATTTAAGCTTAGACAAAAATTTATAAAATTTAATGCGGCCTAGGGCTTTCGAGCCACATGCACCAAATTCGGATATGTTGTAGACCCTGGTCTGAAGTTTGTTGCTAATACTTTTCTAAGCGATTCGAGTACCGGTACTTTCGGTACCGGGTCTCAAATTGGCCTTTTTTCCCATAGACTCCCATTATAAACTTTGGAGGTTTATAACTCGGCAAGCTTTGGAACTATCTACACCAAACTCGGCCAGCTCCTTTAGGGTGAGACTCTGAACAAAGTTTTAAATTGGTGTACTGACTGGCCTTCCGGTTGTTCCGCAGCCCTGCCCCCAAAATATGCAAATAAAAAAACTTTATACACCATGGATATGTGACATATCAAAACACTCAGAACAATGAGGGGAACTTCCTCACATGTATTCTGATGATGTCACATGCTCGTCTCCACTTGCCTCCAAATGTTTTGGCACCCTATCTTTCTGTCCACTTGCCTCCAAAAGTAACACTGGCCCTTATGTCCACTCGCCTCCAAAAAGCACCGGCCTTTGCGAATACTTGCCTCTTCAAAGCAAACATCAAAGTTTGTTACAACGAACTTTACAAATCTAGTTGGTCTTTGTTTTTATTATGATTTTATCGTATGTCTCTTATTTATACATATATATTTTTTTTCTCTCATAAATTTTTTTCTAATTTCTGTGTAAAGCACTTTGAATGACCTCTGTGTATGAAATGTGCTATACAAATAAACTTGCCTTGCCTTGCCTTGCCTTGCCTTGCCTTGCCTTGCCTTGCCTTGCCTTGCCTAAAGCGAAATCCCTGCATGCTGAAAGCATCATTGATAAATTGGCCAACAACCACAACAACCGTCGCATTGTCCTGATTTGTACATCAAATATTAAGCTGTGTTATTTGGTAACTAACCGGTGCTATAGATGTTTTTATGTATATATGCAAAATCTTTGAAAGATTGTTTCGTTTTGTTATCTGAGTGCTTCTTTAATTTATTAATATGTAGAAAAAATTAAGTTGCACTGTCCTGGTGGTTTGAGATTCAAAATAGTAACTATGGGTGTTTGTTGTATTGCCATTGATTTGTTGTATTGTATTGATTCTGAAGTGTTCAATTAATGTCTATGCGAAATCATTTCATTTTGTAGAGTGGTTGCTTCTTTAATTTCATAAAATGAAAAAAATATATAATAAAAATGATTAAAAAAACATAAACCTAAGAGCTATTTTGCAAATATTATTTGTAATGGCTCAGCTCGGCCTGTATGTAAACTGTCGTGTCCTCAGCTAAGTGCCCTCAGTAGTTAAGTTTCTGTGTGTGAATTATTTAAGGCTCTGTGGAACAACAGAAACCTTAAAGTGTGATCACAGGGATGCTAATGCATATGACATTGCTTCAGGTCTCTACTTGAAACTGTTTGAATGCCTCTAAGAGAAAGATAACAAGCTGGCTAATATCGCTGAGGGTACACCTAAAAATGACAAGTACAATTGTAACGATATACAAAAAAAGGTTTTGTCTGAAAAGTAACGGGACTAGGGACAGGTTTAACGTCCATCATGAGTAGATTTGTGTGTACTTCCATGCCCGAGGTTCATCTAATTGTGTCCTCTGAAATATTGAGACATCTTTCTGATCCTTGCTACAGCACTGACAACGTAGTTAACCTTAGATGCTGCATCAGTGATAAGTGCTGCAAGAGGTGGTGTGCAAGCATTACTTCAAGCAAAGCTTGCTCGATATATCCCGTATATTCACGGTTATAAGCACCAGTTGCACTTAGTGTCATGCAGGGTGAAATGTATCAGAGAAGTATGATGCTCCTTGTTTCCAAAGACTGCTTGAAATTCACTGGAGAAGCCAATATGGTGTAACAATATTGTGCATTGTTCGGAATGAAGACAATCTTCTCACTATCCTGCCAGAGATATCAGAGGATGATGAGGATACCACAGGTAATTTGTGCAACAAGCTTGTTAATTAAGAGGCATCATTTCTTCAATTGCAATGCAATTTAACAGTCGCAGTGGATGGATATGTCCACTGCATGTGCTGGTGTCATCACTGGAGTCCGCAAAGATGAGTACTCGACTGCAGCTCCAGAGAGAAGGAGAGTAATGAGTAAATACTTTGCTGAAAGTGTGCTGCTCTCATCTGTGAGACATACTGAGTCTGATGATAGCACCATCACCTTCTGTCAGTCTCTGAAAAGATTCCTGCTCAACATCCTTGACAAGAACATGTCAGAAATGGAAAACAGATTTTCCAGAAATAATGTAGACTTCATGACAGTCAGGTCTCCAGGACCAGGCTTGGGAAGCTGTGGTCTACAGGATGACTTTTGTCTGTTGTAAAAGACCGCTATAATAGTAATGATCCTTTTTATGGAGATGTGCTGACCAGGTCAATGATGGCAGGAAACGCACGACACCTTGTGGACACCAGTAACAGGTGTGTAGGGTGACGTCAGAAAATATTGGGACACTTATTTTAAATGTAAATATTATCTAGGTTTGTTTCTGTTGACGTAAATTAAGAAAATACAAATTTTCTGAAACCCTCAAGGTGTAAACAAGCAATCTACAAATGAATGAAACGTGTTTGTATTCTGAATCAACACAATGTTTGATCATCTGGGGAACACACACACACAAACACACACACACACACAAACACACACACACACAGTACTGAAATTGTCATGTATCCCTGAATAGACATTTAGTCCTCATAAAGAGATAAATACATGGCCACACACACACCCTCTCTCTCTCTCTCTCTCTCTCTCTCTCTCTCTCTCTCTCTCTCTCTCACACACACACACACACACACACACACAAATACAAACAAATAAAGTAGAATTAAAACAATAACACGTAAAACATAACACGTGGAACCTACGGTTTTAAAGCAATCCTCTATGTTTTAATTCCTGTAAGTTTTTTTTAAATAAAATTTTATGATCATTTCAGAATATAATGCTTTAAAACATGTCGTAATATGATTGCGTATATGACGAATACAATTCAAATCTGTAGTCATTTCCATAATACACATTTCAGGAGTAGAATTTTAAATGAATCTTATAGGTATGTTTAAAAATTGTAGTAAAGTGACTCCGTATTAACATGTTGATCAGTGTAACATTCTGTAATTCATCTATTAACACAACAATAACAAGGTTTAGAAAAACGGCAGTCTCAGATGCCTACACTTGTACTTTGTTTAGTGTCCACTAGATGGCAGTCAAGACTAAGAACGTTTCTGATTCCCACACAATCAAATATCTATCTATCTATCTATCTATCTATCTATCTATCTATCTATCTATCTATCTATCTATCTATCTATCTATCTATCTATCTATCTATCTATCTATCTGTCTGTCTGTCTGTCTGTCTGTCTGTCTACTATAAGTATAAGCCAAATACTGTATATGATACAATTATAATGACAGAGTTTATTTGTACAATTTTGGAAAGTTTTTGGGGAATGTTTGTGGAATGTGAACATAGTAGCATACACTTTAAAATAAATTGTATGCACATTATTATTAACGTTATGAAAAATTAAAGGCCGGTCTCTATATTGCTAATCAATCCCAGTGCACATAAGGGGCCTTTATAACGTTAATGATCTGAAACTGCCAACTTTGCAGCATTAAGACATTAAACCTCTGAAATAAGAAATAGCAGTGATCACAATGCACATAGCAATGTAATTATTCTTCTCCAAATAAAAGGGATACTATACAGGTCTATTATTTGATGTTAGAGCTGGGGCCCTTAAATAATGCACCATTTATAGGCTACTGTTTATGTAGACATTCAGTAGCTTTTGCCTAGAAATGCACTTATAGTGTCACCTTTTATAGTGTTTTATTCTAATACATGATTATGCATTAAATTATTTAAAAAATGCACTTTGTCCACTTTATCAGGTACAACTACATTTCATAAGGTACAATGATAAGGGAAAAGTTAAAGTTTTCTCCCTTTTTTCTGAGTTTTTGATTATCATATTGATTCATTAATTAAATGAGTGTTTTATTTTAAATACATTTCTCCTTGTAAACTGAAAAAAAGAAAGAAAAAAGACTTTAGCTATGCTCCAAAGAAAAGGATTATAATCAGAGAAAAACTTGATCTGATGTCCATATTAGTTTGCCGCTAGGTGGTGCTGTAATCACCTTGTAAACACAATCTTTACGGGTCGGAAAAGAAGTTAATTGCAATGAATATATACATTATGCATATTTCCCCCCCGGTATCAGAAACAGCAACCAGAAAGAAAGCGATATAAAACAAATTTTACAGGCAACATCTACATTACATTATTTAACATGAGAAGGTTTTGGTTTGTTTCACTGAGGTAGACAAGCTCCTGGAGATTAAACATGTTTTAATGAGAAGGTCGCAGTTTTTGAGTAACTATACAGCCTTTTATGTGTGAATGTTATGATAAAAACTACATCATTCCAAAATAATTACACATATGAATTTAAAAACATTTTAAAATATAGAAAAAAAATCAACCAGCTTAACATAAAAAACAAATTGATATTAACGGTCTTTTTAAACATAACCTGGCAACACAATTTTAGCTTACTAAAGAGATTTAAGATTATTTTAATAGATATATTATATTTTATAATATTTATCCCCCTCCCACGTCTTCTTCTTATATAGTAAAGTGGTGTAGAGAGAATTTTAAGTCCTAACGTGAGAGCTAATTCTTCCATCTGTTTATCTGAATGCGGGTCCATTCACTTTTCCATCCTGTTACCGAGTCGAGATTTTAGTTCTATTTTCACTTTGTTTTTTTTATTCTGCTCCATCTTTGTTTTTGCACTAAATGCACAGAGAAAATTGTGGATGCAGTTACAAAGGATAGTGATGCAATGAATTTATATTCCTGGACCGTCCTTATTGATTATTCACAAGGTTTTTCATTAGACATGGAATACACGCGCTCTGCTTGTGTGTGTGTGTGTGTGTGTGTGTGTGTGTGTGTGTGTGTGTGTGTGTTGGGAACGTATGTAAGTTATGTGAATAATGCGGACAGATGATGTTTCGAATTGTGATGAATGTGCAAAAGCGCAAAGCGAAAATTCCACATATTATTAGCGAGAAAAAAACAAACAAACGTTTTAAAGAGTTTTCATGGTTATTATTCTCATTTATTTTCATTTTAAATCATTGTAAATTCAACTAAGATTATTTGTGAGTGAAAATTTTATGAGTCTACTTCTTCTCATTATTATTATTATTATTATTATTATTATTATTATTATTATTATTATTAATACATATATGTTACAGTCCTTCATAATTATTCTTAACACTATTCAAAAAAATCAAATATATGAGGCTTATATGTTAGAAGTTAATTAATTAACCTCCATAACACTAAAGAAACGTGGATTGTTTCCACTCCATAACACTAACAGTAGCTTTATGCTTGGGCAGTTTTAGACTTGGACAATACATTTGATTTGATTTAATGTTAGATTAAAATGTCGGTGATTTAACAGCAATGTAAATAAATACATAAATAATCATTTGCAGCTGTATACATATATGTTAGGTACTGATATTGTATTGTATGAATTTCCTCAGTGAGATGTACAGGTTACAGTCAGATAGATATTTTTAATTTTATATAGGCTGTTGTTTCTAAAAACGTTTCTAAAGATGCTACAAAAATGCAGTAATTACGTCTGACAGCCTGAGTGATTTCGGCTTTTGCGAAAACTTAATAAAAATCAGTTTATTTACATCAACACGTGTAAAACGCATGAGCATTTAATACCTTGTCTATAAAGATGTACTGCAGCTTACGGATACGACCTGATAGCGGATTATTTAATCAAGTACCTACATTTTTAAACTGTAAAACATCTTAAATAACAAGTCTAGTAAATGAATAATGGATTTATTTTTTAAATAAGGGAAGACATTTTATTAAGAATTTTCCAACATAACGTATGTACATTTATTTTGTTGATTCGTTTCATACCAACTACAAACAGCACTTTTTTACAATTTGAGAGCAAAACGAAGCTTTTTGTCCAAAATTCTGTCAGTTCAGTTTAACTTGTTGTGAGTGTGTGAAGTTAAAGTGCGCGCGCGCGCGCGCACACACACACACACACACACACACTCACATATCTTCCTCCTCCCTTTTTTCTCTGCTCTCTTCTGTAAACTTTGGTTACTGACACGCCGGTCACGTGACCCCTGGGATAAATAGTTTTTGAGAAGCATGAGGAGGGGGTAATAGACTCCGGAGCTTGTGCGGGGCGCACCGCGCTGCCTCCCTGCGTCATCGACAACAAATTGTCTTAAAAAAACACAAAAAAACCCCAAACAAATGGAGACAGAAAGACGCAGCAGTCCGGTTCGGACTGATTACTGACTTTAGCAGTGCGCGCTCACGGGAGACCGTATACGAGACCTGGACGCGGAAGAAGTGAGAGGACGGAGAGGAGAAGGAAGAGGAGGACAGCACGAATTCCCCAGCATGACTCTGGGGACGGACGTGTCGGAGAGCCCGGCGCTGTCCGACGACGTGGTCATCGACGTGGTCGGTGGAGACGGCGTGAGAGACGGAAAATATCTGCGCCATCCTCACATTTTTCACCAGGACCACGACTCTGACGACCCTCTGTCGTCCCATGAGGTCGGGGAGGGCGCAGCCAGCGGGTCCGAGGGCCCGGATGACGACCGCGTTGTGGCTCGGGGCGAATCCGAAGCTGGCGCTGACCCATTAATAGGGGACAAACCGGCTAAAAACGCTCTCGTGAAGCCGCCCTATTCGTACATCGCGTTAATCACGATGGCCATCTTGCAGAGCCCGAAGAAACGGCTGACGCTTAGCGAGATCTGCGAGTTCATCAGCAACAGGTTCCCGTACTACCGAGAAAAGTTCCCAGCTTGGCAGAACTCCATCCGGCACAACCTATCGCTCAACGACTGCTTCGTCAAGATCCCACGGGAGCCCGGGAATCCTGGAAAGGGCAACTATTGGACGCTGGACCCAGAGTCGGCCGACATGTTTGACAACGGCAGCTTTCTGCGCAGGCGGAAGCGCTTCAAGAGACACCAGAACAGCGACGTGGTTCTTCGTGACGCGGGCGGATTTCTGCCGGGGTTTGGATACGGCCCTTACGGCTGTTACGGCCCTGGTGCCGGTGGAGCTGGCGGCTACGGACTGGCACTGCAGAACTTTCACGCGTACCACCACCACCATCACCATCACCCGGCTGGGACGTTCCCTTTCCAGGGCGCGCCGTGTCCCCTTCCCGCAGTGCCATCATCTATCTTCTCTTCGTCTCCGCACACAGTGTCGCCCTCTCTGCTGGGAGCAGAACTAAGGAAGCCCTTCTACCCGCAACTCGGTCCAGCACTCGCGCCTCCCAAAACGGACACGAACACGTCTCGTCGCCCGTCTTTCTCCATAGACAACATCATCGGCGCTACCAGCTCGCCGCCCTCAGCCCCATACAGCGCCCAGTTACCAGCGGGTCAGGCACAGATCCTAGCTATGCTCACCCCACCGTCCTCCAACCACTTGAACCTCTCTCCGGAAACGATTGCTCCGAGCTCGTGCACGGACTTCCTCCGGTAAAACGAGGACAACAAACTTTTTTCTAGTCTTTTTTTTCCCCAGAACGGCAAGCGAGCCTGAATGCGCCGCGATCCGTTTTAAAAAATGCGACATTTTGCCAAGGTAGGAACTGACTTTTTGTGAGGCTAAAAATTCTTTTTTTTGTGGAAATTTGAGAGTAAACAAACAAACAAACAAAAGTCTTAATTAATTACGTTATATTTATGAACTGTAAATATGTACTATACTGAGAAACAACATCACGTGCAGGCAGAAATGAACATTTAAAAAAAAAGAAAAGATAGTCTGAGGTTAACATTTGACCTTTGATTTCCGGTCCAGTTGTTTTTTAATCGGAAAACCTTCAGTTAATTTTATCTCCTTGTGAATAGTGGATTTTCCTGTCGGCGCGCTTACAGATTGTTATTGCTATTGTTATGGTTTATATATATTTTTTGTGGGTTTTGTGAAAAAAAGCACTGTTTAATACTAGAAAGACCGAAAATATCGACTCAGGTTTACTTTTTTTTTTTTTGGAAAAGCACATTTTTGCCAGTGACAGTGGGGTTTCTGCCCAAACAGCGATATATCAGTGTCAAAAATATCTGTTTTTTGTTTTATATTTTTAATTTTAATTTTAATTTTTTTTTGTCCTCAGACAAAAATTATGTGGCGTTGATGTAACTCGCATTACCTCTCCTCCTGTCTGACTGTGCATACGTTTTTTTCTTATAATTACATTAAAGATAATCTGTGAAGAAAATGTCGCTACGTTGTAAAAAACAAACAAACAAACAAAAACAGATAAACACACGTCATGTTCATAGGTCATTTGGTTGTAATGACAAGAAATAAATGTTGTGAATTTTAAAGCTGTTTTTCTTCGTTATATTTGTGTACACCAGAGACAGAGTTTAATTAACTGTTTAAAAAATGATCATCAATGATTTAAAATGCGCAAACGTTAGTCTGATTATGATTTTTCATAGATTTGTGGTATAATAACTAAATATCTTTTTTTTTGTTAGGAATGAAAATACATTGGGGTCTAAAAATAATCCCACAAGTCTTTGTGAGATCCTACACTTATAAGGCATCTTTTAAACAGGTTTAATGAACATTATAATATTGACATCTCACATTCAGTCTTGCTGTGCATTAACTACAGGGGAAACAATACAGTAGTACAGAATACAGAAGTGTGTATCCATGGCAGGTTAAATACCAGCTTGTACAGGTGAGGGAGGCCTGAAGTGATGAATATGAATGCAGATATTTTTTTATTTTTTTTATTTTTTATTAAAAGACCTAAATTTGCTCGTTAGACAGATTTTAATGCATTTAGCGGATTGTGAAAAAGGCACAAGCATAGAAATGTGTTAAGGAATAAATATTTTGAATAAACTTAAAAAAGCGCAAGAAGAACATTGAATCTACACAAAACTCACATAAACCGCCAAAGATTAAAGTAAAGCTGCTTTTATATAATAAAAAAAAGTAAAGTTTCTGGTTTCTATGTTTGTTCCTTAATATATTTCACCTTTTCTTTTAAAAAAGGGTTTTCAACTTCAGTAGTCTATGAACAAATCTAAAATAGGCCCAATACACAAAAATTCAGAAAATAAATTCAGTAAAAAAATTATAATGTTTAACTTTTTTCTTTGTCCAACTTTTTTGTTTTAATTATTTTGTTGATTTTTTTTATCAGTGTTTTAATGAAGTCATAAATAATAATAATATTACTGTTAGTATTATTATTATTATTATTATTATTATTATTAATAATAATAATAATAATAATAGCTATTTTTTTCCCCACAAACCTTTTGTTTTTTAAATATTTGCGCAACTTTATTTGAAGGTCCCAACACCTTTAGTGGATATTATTGGAATTAACACAATTCATCCCCCCGAGGTAATTGAACACCGCTGGATTAACTTTTAAATGGAAGTCTCTCTATTTTGTCGAATTGAAACCCTTTTCGTGTTAAACAGAAAATCTTATTAGATAACAATGAGATTAAACTTTAACACTTTATTTTAACATCGATCAATTTGTTATCTTGGGATTAAACTCATTGTATATTGCTCATTGCTTGTTAGAGCTGGATAAAGACATGTCCTGATAAATATCACACATGCGTACGGAGATCAATGAATTCCCTGATCTTAGACTGAGATCTTGAACTGAAAGATTTCCCCTTTTTTCTTCATTAAAAAAGACTGTAACTGATCTGTAACTATTTGCATTCAGCATGATTAAATTCTTAGCGGAGTTTAGGTTTATATTCCTAAAGGCAACCTGTAGATCTGATGTATTGTATCAGGCAAAAAGATTTAAATAGCTCTCCTGAAATATAGCTAAGGTTTAAATGGACCGCGCATGCGTGGCATTATAATCGAATTTCTCTGTCAAATGACAAAGACAGCTAAAGAAAAAGAGAACATCAGGGTTTGAAAGCAGGTGATTGAAAGCGAGGATCCTTACGAGGATGCATTACTAATTTGTAGAAGCACATTCTGTTATTTGTAGCATACAATTATCTTCTTTTTTATTTATATTTGTAGAAATCTATTTTTGTGTGCGTGTTTGTTTTTACTTGTTTGCTGGTGACGATTTTTTTTGCCCGAGTGGATCTGAATACACCCAAGCACAATGTGAGAACACACACACACACACACACACACACACACACACACACACACACACACACACACACACACACACACACACATAAACACACACACCGGGGGAACCTTTTAAAAAGATTTAGTTCTCACCCTTCCCGTGTGGTGGTTTTTAGGGAACATGAAGCTCCACAACAACAAAAAAAATAATAAAAGCCCAGATTCACGAATCCGTTTGATGCTGGACCCGAGCAGCACGCTTGGGTGGGAATGAAATCTTCTCGGGTCGAGCGTGAAATGGATTTGAGGATCTGGCTTTTTTTGTATCTTGTGTGTGTTCCTCTTTTGTCTGGTCTAAATGTTCCCCCAAAACACGGCGACTCCATGCGGGGTTTCTGACAAACCGCTTTATCATTTAAGAAGTTAAAAGAAGGCGCTCGAGACTCGTTTTTTTTTTTTTTTTTTACTCGTTTGGACCAATAAACACTGGTTTTATTCAAAATGTTTTTCTTTTATACACAACAACGTGAATTAATAGTAGATTACCAAAAAGAAGAAAAGCAAAACAAAACAACACAAAGCAAACCATAAGAAACAGACATAAATCTAACAGCTTTAATTTATTAATCAATAAACATATATTTGTAAATTTTTAAAAATGTTTACATATTTTTTGTTAGATGACAAAAAACATTACATTTTGTAGCTTACATTAGCTACAATTTTTTTATTCTTATTTCTGTCCCTTAGAAATGATTTATGACAGTATTTATGAAGCGTTTTGCTTCACTAAAACATTTGTATATATTGTTTCATTATATGTTTTTGTACATGAATATATGAATACTTATAATTTGCATTAAAACGTTTTCCACACGAGGCCAAAAAGAGAATTTTTAGAAAGAAATCAACTAAAAATCTTTCTCCTTCTATATTATTATTATTATTATTATTATTATTATTATTATTATTATTATTAAGAAAACAATAATAATAATAATAATAATAATAATAATAATAATAATAAGAACAATTGTATTATTATTATTATTATTATTATTATTATTATTATTATTATTATTATTATTATTATTATTAAGTGGCCATTACATTTAAATTAGTTTGACACCAATCCACTCAACCGAGGTCATGTACATATGTAGCACCTCTCTCTCTCTCTCTTTCTCACACACACACACACACACACACACACACACACACACACACACACACACACACACACAGTAACACTAAACGCTGTGCAGGTTAAAGAGGTCAGCGGAAAATTACACAACTGCATGTACTTCTGGTCTTTGCTGACCACAAAATTGGGCACACACACAGAGTTATGTTTTTAATAGAGCCTATATTACTGTTTGTTATTAAAGCCTCAAATTTGCACAACATGCAACTTAAAAAGTAAATAAAGTCTGAGAAATCGCTCAAAGCGAAATAGGCAAAGGCTCATGAAAACACAGAGCAGACGAAATAGGATTTTCTCCAGAAATGCGTGCGAGTGTTTGCAGTGGCAGTGATTCCCGACCGCGCGCAAAACACACACACACACACACACACACACACACACACACACACACACGTGTTTCCCAGCATTTAAGCATCACACGGCTCAATAGCCAACTTTATAATCTGGAGTGCGGTTTTATTAAAAGACTTTAAGCGATTCAAAATCCGTTTCGTCATTGCAGCTCTGAACAGAAACTGTTCTCTCTCTCTCTCTCTCTCTCTCTCTCTCTCTCTCTCTCTCTCTCTCTCTCTCTCTCTCTCTCTCTCTCTCGCTCTCTCTGACCTTACCTGTCACTCCTCCATCGCACAGCTGTATAAAATGATAAACTGATTCTTATATGAGCAGCTGTCTTTGCACCACAACTTAAAAATGAATAGGAAGTTTTCATGGTAAAAAAAGGATCAAATGACAGAAAGAAGGGGTAATTAGAGGGACAGTGAGTTTGTTACCCCGCCATTTAACACCATCGATGATTTTATTGGAAGTGATTTGTCATGGAAGAAAAAGGCCTTAGAAGGAAAAATCTTTACTTAGCTAAGGATCTGCGGTCTTGAGTTTGCTGCTCCATGTGGCAAATCACATGGCTGCCTTCTCGGATCGAACCGACGGTGTTAAATCGCGGGTTAACAAGCTGTACATCTCTCTAATTATCCCTTCTTTCAGCTTTCATTTTACTCTCCACACCATGTGGTGAGTTAGTTACACCGCTGAGCAAGCAGGACCACCCACAATCCAGCAAGCCGTCTACACGCCTGCACCATGAAATTTATATGCCTCTTTTTGTTTACTTGTTTATTTTGGGTTTTTGTTTTTTTAGACTTTCAAATGGAGTACATTTTTCACAAGGGATTTTTTTTATTTTTCTTTATATAACATTTATTTATTTATTTACGTATTTATTTACGTATTTATTTTATTTTTACGTAATTTATTATTTATATAAAAAAACAAACAGAAAACAAATCTGAATTAATGAAGTAATTAAATTCTTGACAGATGATTCCAGCGCGTTCAGACTGAAAAAGTATAAGGGTCCAAATCACACACTAAATAAATACTAAATAAATACTAGATCCAAATAAAACGTCACCTGTTGAGGCGCTGTTCAGTGCTGCAGCGCGCTCGGTTTTGGAGCGTAACCATGGCGACAGTGTTGGGTGATGCATTAATCTGACAGTTTTACTGTTATCCAGTTTGTTTTCCACCAGAATTATTTTTACACTAGTCTTAGTTATTTATTTGTTTTTACTTTGTGAGCTCGAACATTTCACTTCTGCAATTTAATTTATTTCACATACAGAAACGCACATACACAATATACATATCAATTAAATACATAAACAAAAAAAAAAAAACACACTTTTTTAAACATGGAATAGATGGATAGACAAATCAATAAAAATCAAGACCCAGAAGTAGGAACTTTATATAAGTGCATTATGTAATACTGTCACTTCAAATCCTGCTATTATTATTATTATTATTATTATTATTATTATTATTATTATTATTATTATACACACAACATACAAAAGACACAAATATTAGTGCAAAGAAAGTAGCTAAAGTGCATCAGAGAGTAAAGATGGCTGCTAATATAAAGATAAAATAATAAGTTCACGTTTTATATGAAACTCTGAACACAAGCAGGAGCTCATGCTGGATAACGGAGCCGGTTCTCCAGCCCTGTTCGGGACCAGACGAGTCGGGATGAAGTTCAGTTCATACAGTTCAGGCTGAAAGGCTTTCACTGTTTTGGCGCCTGTTATTTATTTACAGATCGTTATCTATGACGTATTGTGTCATGTTTTGAGCAGCACCAGCTTTGATATTTTACTTCCTGTAAGTTATACTGACGTTGGGAACTATTCAGTACACGCACGCACGCACGCACACACACGCACACGCACACACACGTATACATCGAGTGCTGAAATAAACAGATGAGCCTCATTGTGCAGGAATGCGGTGTCTGATGTACGGCTATAATAAATTAAGGCGCGCGCTCCCCACGCACCGCCCCGCACTGTTTATCCAGCGCGCGGAGGAATCTGCGGCTTAATTAATTTAGGATGTGTAAATAAAGCGCAGATAGAGCACTCCCCTCTTCTCTGGAAACAAAATATTAACTTTGGAGGTGTTCGCCTCATCTACTTTGACACGCTTGGGCTCAGTGATGGACACCTGCTGCTCGACTCCCATCTCTCTCACACACATACACGCGCGCACGCGCACACGTTTCTCATACTATCCCCATGAGGAACTTCCACTGACATTATTATTAATGCATCTAATGCGTGCTAAATCTAACCATAACCTCAACCTGAACTATTCTGGCTCTTTGTCGTTTAAAATAACGCTGCAGTTAAAATGCAATTTTATCCATGTGAGGACATTTGGTCATATTTGGGACATACACTCATAAACACACGCACACACAAACACACACACACCTATATCTCTAATATTGCTGAAAAATATCTTTCTACATTAAACTTCTATTTGCACCTTATTAAATCCTAGAAAGACTCATTATTGTAAAGTTGCATGACACTCCTCTTCCCCTTCGTGACCTGAGCCCTCGTGGAAAAGACACTTCATGATAAGCTTTACGAGAGGCTGAGGGTTTAAAATTGTGACCTACAACCCTGGTGGTGCGTTTGATCGAGAGGTGAAGGTGCTGTTCGCCTACGAGATTTAAACTCATCATTAGTCAGGAAGAAGGGAGCCGAACGCCAAATTGGTTCCCTGTTGGACGTCCTGTGAAAGGGTCGGGTTCTTTGGGTGGTTAATGGTTCCAGATATCTAAAAAGGTTCTTACTTGGAGAAACCTTCTGGCATATTTCAAAGGAAATAAAAACATGAACCTAAGAAACCTTTTGGCTGCCTGTGTTTATTCTGTTGACATTAATGATAAATGATATTTGGATTTTATGTCGGCTGCCTTCAATGAGTTCTGCTTGAAACACTGTCTAAAAAAAGAAACCTTCTGTTGTAGGGTTCTGTGTAGAGGGTTCTATATACAGAGCTTAATTTATCTATATGACAAAAAAAAGTTTTTTTTAATGTTTTTTTTTTTAATCCTGCAAAATGCTGGATAGACTCTACATGGTGGTTCCTCAGGGTCCTTTGCATTATTTTGAAGTATCTCCAAAAATAACTAGTCAGCTGTACTGATCATTATTTGGAACAGTCTCTTAAGAGTACCCTTTAAATGTAATGTTCTCCACAATTCAAGATTCTTAATTAAACTAATAATAATAATGGTTCCGTAATACGTTTCAATAACCGCTACAAATGACTAGTTATTTTTTTGAGATACTACAAAATGTAGGATAGACGACATGGTGGTTCCTCAGTGTTCTTTGGATAGTTTAAGATCTTCCTTAAGAGGTTCTACTTGGAACACTCACAAAACCAGAACTCTGTAAAATCAGAAATGTAATGTGTTCAGGCTGCATGTGTTTATTAATACAAAACCAGCAGTAAAAGGACTAGTTTTGATTCCACATCCTAAAAAAATGATGAACAGATACTCTGGGATCTATTTTAAAGATAGGGATCGTTTACATTTAGATTTCTTACATGGATCCCATTAGGGATCTTTGGATAGTTAAGAATGATCGTTGTTAAGGGAACCTTCTTTTAATACAACACTAAAAGTTCCTTTAGAAAGTTGCAGGGTGCTTCATGGATCCGCTTGATGAAGTGTAGGACAGAGAAACAATTATTTGAAGAATAAATATATAATTAAATTAAATTTCAAGTCATTGTTATTTGTATAGCACATTTAATAATGCACATTGTTGCTTTGTGAAATTGAAATTCAAGATTCAAGATTAATATTAGACTTATATTTAATTGGGTTTGTATTTATCCCTAATGAACAAGCCTGAGGTGACTAAGGTGACTGTGATGAGGAAAAACTCCCTCGAGGAAACCTTGAGAGGAACCAGACTCAAAAGTGAACCTCATCCTCATTTGGGTGACACTGGAGAGTGTGGTTATAAATTATTATAAACACCTGAGAGTCTTCCTACAATCAGACACAGTCTGACAATTGTGTATTGATTAGGAGGTTGTTGTCCTCAAAGACCACATGTAGCCAATGACCTCAAAGGCCACAAAATGGCTTCCTTATTAGACAAAGAGAGCACTAGATTAGGTGTAAGGTGTATGAGCCGTTATTGCCTTGCTATAAAGTGTGTATGAACAGAAAATGATGAGGTTGGTCCTATATATTCGGACATATACAGTATAGATGCACTAGATATGGTGTATTTTTAATGTAGTATATTTTTTAAATATAAACAGCCATTTATTATTTAACCCTTGTAAGATGTTCGGGTCTGTGGGACCCATATTCATAAACATCAATAGCTTTGAAAAACTTTGCTTCCTTGTAAATTTGTTGATTTTTTTCCCCACTAAATTTGACTTTCTTTTTTTATTACATTTTATTAAAATACAACAAAAAACGAGTAGCACTTTAATTAAAAAATGTGATGTAATAAAGGTAAAGGACAAATATTAACCATATGTGCTGTTTATATTGCTTGTAATTAGGATGAAGTAAACATCTGTAGAGTATTTTAACATAAAGTTTTTGATTGTGTTGAATTAAAAACCCAAAAATGCAGCGGGTCGACCAGACCCACACTCTAAAAAACGATTCGTTGGCTGAACAACCATTACTTTTAAAAATAAATAAACTAAACACAAATAACAAAGTAATTTTAACTTTCCAACCTCTACTTAGCATATATAGTGTCTGTAACATAAATATATAAGTTACAAGGTGAACCTAAATGTATGCATAAATATAATGAAAAAACATAAGTCACGTCAACTAGTATTAAAATTGCATCAAAACTAAGTAATTATAACATAATATTTTAAGTTTGACTGTGAGCCACGTGATATGCAAATCTGGAAAAAACTGGAGCCATTTTGTGACGCACATGTGAAGACGGTGGAAAGAGGTAAGCTTAACTTTCAATAAACTAAGCAAAATATTCGATTTTGAGGTTTTGAAATTAATAAACACTTGTTTGTAGTGTTAGATGAAGATATTTTCTGAAACGCAAAGAGACGAAGACGCTGAAAAGAGGTAAGATTTGTCGTTTTAACGTACATTCGTTTATTTGTGTTTGTGTTTGCGTTTGTGGTCAAGAAAGAAACTTTTTTAAATTGAATTTCTGAATTGCTACGAATTTAGCTTCAACAATTAGAAACGTGTTACTTGAATACTTATGAAAGTCCAGTTTGTACAAGTAAGTTATTGTTTGAAAGGAGGAACGAGTGTGCACGCGATTGTCCGCCTAAAAGCAGTGTGCCTCCATCGAATGAATGTTCTAGTGGTTAATTTGTTTATTTCAGAGGTATATGACCATGCATCGCGTTGGCATGTTTGCATTAAGATAAGGGCGAATTCTGACGAATCTGTTCCCGCCCTGCTCCGTGTAACGCTTTGCAGTTCTTTGTTCAATTACCACCTTGGCTTGAAACTTAACTTTTCTTATAATAATGAGAAACTTCTACGCATGCGTAAATGCGGAGCAGAAGGGCGTGACACGCTTCCGACATCCGCTGGTCTCAGCATAGCACATTATGCAAAAACGTGATCTATTAATATCTTTAAATAACAGTATTGATAAATTACCAGTATATGAGTATTTTGCCAAAAAAAGGTGATGCGTCATTAGTATATACAATCTTTTACTGAAAAGGTCTATGCTAGTAAGACTCTGCAATGTCTTGCCTATTCATACTAAATATAAAACTTTTTTCTCTTTCTAGCTCAGAGCAAGAAAGTGTTGCAAAGGGGGCAGCATCAAGGAAGTGTCCTGTTTGTTTTTTTGTTCAAAATATGTTAATTTGACACATTTGTTGTACATTCATGATGTGTGGTTTTAGGCTTCACCATTGTATTGCAGCCTGTTTCAAAAAATAAAGTGAAATGCTTTATTTTGTGTGATTTGCATGTGTAATTTATTTTAGTGAAGTGACATGGTGACCCATACTAGGAATTTGTGCTCTGCGTTTAACCCATTCAAGCAGCAGTGCAGTATGCAGACCAATAGCTGATGATCTAAAATAACTTAAAATTTTACATTGGTTCAACTCAATTAATTATCTTTTTTTAACATAAATGAGCTTAAATTTTAAGTTAACTTAACTTGCAGTTACTTAGCAGATTCTACCATGTTACTTATATTTTTAAGTAAACAATGTTGAGTGTACCCAAAAATTTAAGTACATATAACAACAGTTTTCTTGTTAATTTTAAGTAATTTTTTTCCAAGTTGGGTTTACTTAAAAAGTGTGATGCAAAAATGGTGCATACATATTTTAAGTAAATCCAACACATCATTTTTTAGAGTGCACGAACGCTGGCTGAGTAACAAAAATACGAACAACACTCACTCACTCACTCACTCATTTTCTACCGCTTATCCGAACTACCTCGGGTCACGGGGAGCCTGTGCCTATCTCAGGCGTCATCGGGCATCAAGGCAGGATACACCCTGGACGGAGTGCCAACCCATCACAGGGCACACACACACTCTCATTCACTCACACACTAAGGACAATTTTCCAGAGATGCCAATCAACCTACCATGCATGTCTTTGGACCGGGGGAGGAAACCGGAGTACCCGGAGGAAACCCCCGAGGCACAGGGAGAACATGCAAACTCCTCACACACAAGGCGGAGGCGGGAATCGAACCCCCAACCCTGGAGGTGTGAGGCGAACGTGCTAACCACTAAGCCACCGTGCCCCCCCCTACGAACAACATACAAGGGTTAAATTCTTTTTTCAAGATATCAGCAGGATTGGAAGAATATAACAACCGTAAGAACCTTAATGACGGTATATTTTGCAACATCCTCTTTTCTTTCTTTTCCCAGTGCTTTTGTTTTCACAGCAGATCTAAATGCCATAGCAAATATCATTTTCTAACCTGAAACTGAAAAGAAATAAATTTAGAGTTGTGACTTTCCAATGATTTCAGACTGAAATTAGTCTGATGTTAAGTCAGCAAATCATAGTTAGCTAATGTGCTAATGTGGATTTCACCTCACGTCTCTCATCCCACTTTCAAATTGGCATCTTAAAGGTTTTTCAAGTCAAGAAGCTTTTATCGTCGTTTCACCCGTTTGCAGCTGACGCAGTACCAGTGTTGTAATGTGACTTAAGTAGAAATGTCACGTATCTGTACTTTACTTCGCTATTTAAATTTATGTCAACTTTCTATTTTACTCCACTACATTTCCTAGATAAAATGTACACTTTTACTCCGTTATATTTCCACTAAGCGTCTTCGTTACTCGTTACTACAAAATAAAATCAGAAGAAATGTGTGTGACTGCAATAAGGGAGGTTTGGTGAATCACTACTCCTAGATTACATTACGCTCCGCACGCTCTATGGAGAAGCACAGGGACGCGCAGCGTGCACGCGCAGTCAGAGCTGGAGACATTTATCTACAACGTTAATCGGCGGAAAGCCACAAAAACGGCAACCAAAAGCAGTGAAATGTCACTATTCTTATTACCAGAGTTGTAGCACAAACAAAATATTAATGCAAACAATCCATTCAATACTAAATAAAAATAACATTTATTGATTTGGTCTTTGTCTTGTGAATATATTTTTTATTAATGACTGCATTCATTGGACACACTGTTTGTAGAGAATGCACACATACATGAACTGATCTGATTCAAGACCGGCATCATTACATCATGCATAAAATTTTGGTGTCCACTTTTTCCATTTAATAATCCCATAACTTTTGGCTTACTATGTAGTCATATAATATATAATATAAAATTCTCACTGATTGCTAAAACCCCCTAAAGATGAAATCCTAGAACCGCCCCTGCTCTTATGCCTACCGAAAAATCACTGAAACTTCTTTTACTTCAAATACTTAAGTACATTAAATATCAAAAAATTACTTTTTTACAGTAAATATCAGATACTTTAAGACTTTTACTTGAGTAATATTCTAAAAGGTGACTTTCACTTCTACCAAAGTCTTTTTCTAGTACGATACTTGTACTTTTACTCAAGTATTGCTTTCTAGTACTTTATACAACACTGCGCAGTACACAGTGAAATGAAAAAGGTTTACAAAAATATACAATCCATTCAGCTTTGTTCCTCTGTCACTTTGAAAATGTTCCACAACTCTGAACCCAAACACGACGCTGTCAGATATTTGAACAGTAATATTTTTAGGCTACTGAGGTTGAGTCAGATGGAAGAAACGTTTCAAATTTATGAAGTAACCAAAGCTATCTATTCGCTAATTTGGTTAGCCAGCTAATGCGCTAATGGTGAAGCCCACCTCACATCTTAGCAGGCTATAAAATAGAACCAGCAATCTGTCTAAACAGAAATAACCATTAAATCGCAATGTCTTCAGTCTGAGTGGTGTGATATCACTTCTTTTTTTTTTACTTAAATAAAGCCAAACGATATTTAAACTGTTTCCTGTGGCGGATTTAAGGTTAGCTAGCAGAAAGCAGAATTTTCCACAGACGAAAAAAGGAAAAGACGTTAAAGAGGACGTCTGTCAGAGACAAAATTTTTGTCAGTGTAGACATTTTAGAGATGTCTTTATAAAGAGTCACGTCTTGGGGAAAAAAATGAAAGTATTAAAAAAAGGTTTAGCGTAAAACAGGCAGAGTGAAAGGCGATCACAGGGAGGTCGTGAGGCCAAGCTTTTTAAGACTAACGTTTATTTAGAGAAGCGAGCGCATGTCTGTGACGCTCCAGCACAGGGCTAATGTCTTTAGCAGAGTTCTCTGGGCTGCCTGCGCACACATACACACACACACACACACACACACACACACACACACACACACACACACACACAGGCAGATACATTTATATGTCAAAACAAATAAGTAAAGATTAAAACTAATCAGTGATATTAAAATGACATTTCTGATGAAATGAAATAGTTTTTATTTTTAATTCTATAAAACTATGGATATATTACACATAAAGTCTTAGAGAAAAAAAAGGTTCCAACAAGAACTCAAAAAGGTTCTTCGGCCTGTCCTTTAAAAGTTCTTTAAGGACCCCTTTTCTACAAGCTGCAAAACCTGATAGTTGTATTTGAATAAAAATCTTCTTCTTCTTCTTCTTCTTCTTCTTCTTCTTCTTCTTCTTCTTTACATTGGTCTACAAACTTTATTTCTATATGGATGTTTGTCTTTCATGGTTCAACAAGGGTTCTTTTGTTCTGACCCTCTAATCAGGGATCACATACATGTTCTTATCTCTGAAATAAAAGATTTCTTCAGTTTTCTTGGCAGGTCAACTTAGAACCTTTAAGAGTTCTCTATGTTGACAGAGCGAAGGTCTCTAAATGGCTCTACATTGATTGCCTTAGAGTTCCCATGATCTCTTTGTTCTTAGGGTTCTATATAGAGTTTCTCTCTAATACAGGAACAGAATACTGTTAAATTTCCTTACATTTTGATGGGGTTTTTTTTGGATACTAAAAGGGGTTCTACGTAGTTTTACACGAGAATTATTTATTTATTTACTTATTTACCTTCTACAATGAGTTCTCCCAGAATGACAAATCAAAGAAAGGTACTAGATAAAACCAAAATGAGATCTACTTTAAACCTTTTCTAACAGGAAACCTTGTTGTATGGACCTTTAGAACCTTTTATAAGTAGCTGACCCAGAGGCCACAGCAACACCTCTACCTGGTTCCACACCTGGAATCTTTTCTTACAGAAAACCCCTTTGTTCTAGTGTTTGACATAAAGCTTTTTCTCTGAGGGCTAGATCTTAGACATCGCACGGTTTCCACATGGATTTTTTCCCCTGATACGAAGCTTCTTTGTTTTAGGGTTCTATGTAATACTTTTATGGGTTCACCAACCTAAGACCTCTAAAGGGTGTTACATGGAACCTTCTCTGATAGTAAACTCCTTTTGCTAAAAGACAAACCCACATCTCTAAAGGGTTCCACATGGAACCATTGCTTATAAGAAACCCCTTTGTTGTAGTGTTAAACATAAGATCTTTATGAGTTCACCAGCCTAAAACCTCTAAAGGGTGCAGCATGGAACCTCTTCTTATAGAAAAGCGCTTTGTTTTCGGGTTCCTCGTAAAAGAGTTTCAATTATTCTACTTTTAAAGTCAAATCCAGGACTTCTGCAGGACTTCTGCTACAAGGGTCCTACACCTTTTCCATTGGGAAATTGTTATATTTCTGTATTTGTTTTTGCATATTATATGGTTCTAATTTCCAGAATGGTACTTTGTTTGGTATAACCTTCTACTAAGACAGATTAATGAGGACCTCTTAAAATTGCCAGACATTTTTCCTTTCTAGGACCATATGTAGAACTGTAAAGCAGAGAACGTCCCGTGTTCCACTTGTTTATCAACATAAAACTGTGGACCATCCCAAGGAACCTCTGAGGAACCTGAGGAACTAAAAGTTTGTACACAATTGTTGTATGTTTGGTAAGTAAGAAATGTATGTGTGTGTGTGTGTGTGTGTGTGTATGTAGTAGGAGCCTTTACACAGCCCGGTGTTTTACAGTTTGTGAAATTAAATTAGATACGCTCAGGAATCTGACCCCGTGCAGACCTGCACATTTTTCCAGCTCCACAGTTTGTGGCGTTTTGGGGTGTTTTTGTTTGTTCAGCTGGAGCAGCGTGTCGCTGTGCTCTGTGCTTCTCTCCCTCAGACAGGTCTTCGCGCTCTCATCGCTTCTGCTTCACCCTCTCCTCCTCCTCCTCCTCCTCCTCCTCCATCCTCCTCCTCCTCACCCACTCCTGCACGCCACCAACGTGGATCTGAGCAGCTCTGGAGGAACACCCACTGACACACATTAAAGCAACAGTTCACTCCAAAGTCAAATTTATTTAATTTTCCTTTTTAGCCTCATCACAAGTGAGACCTGTTTAGTGTCAGAGGTTCCCTTCTTCAGCTTCCCAACAATTTACTTGGCATCTTAGAAACGTCACATAAACGTCGCCACGTCAGAAAAATCGCATATGAAGTTTCAGACCAGACGTGTCTGAGAATTTTGATTCTACGGTTAACGGTGTGCAAAACTCCGTGGCTTTGCTTTAGACCTGAGAGACATGAGAAATATTTTTTTATTCATTAACGAATGGAGCGTCATCATTTATAACCATTCATTGTTACGTTTAACATCGTACACAAAACAACTGTCCTTATAGAGACGCTAAATAAACGACGGCTGTTCAAAACAAAACAAAACAAACAACTAGCAAACAAAAAAGTTTAAAGCATAAACTCCTTCTTCCTGAAGATGTCAGAAAACTTTATATAACAGTTTCCAACCCTCACTGTTACAAAGCGCTGACACTGGAGACTCCGTCAGAAAATAATATAAAATATCAACTTCTTGGGGGACATGGTGGCTTAGTGGATAGCACGTTTGCCTCACACCTCCAGGGTCGGGGTTCGATTCCGGCGTCCACCTTGTGTGTGTGGGGTTTGCATGTTCTCCCCGTGCCTCGGGGGTTTCCTCCGGGTACTCCGGTTTCCTCCCCTGGTCCAAAGACATGCATGGTAGGTTGATTGGCATCTCTGGAAAATTGTCCGTAGTGTGTGATTGCGTGAGTGAATGAGAGTGTGTGTGTGTGTGTGCCCTGCGATGGGTTGGCACTCCGTCCAGGGTGTATCCTGCCTTGATGCCCAGTGACGCCTGAGATAGGCACAGGCTCCCCGTGACCCGAGGTAGTTCGGATAAGCGGTAGAAGATGAGTGAGTGAATGATATCAACTTCTTTTATTTACATCTGTTTATTATCCTTAGTAATGTAGATATAACCTCAATTGACAGTTGCTATAGAAACAAAACTTTCTATAATCTGACATATAATATATATAATATTCATAAATAAAATAACAAAATGCAGAATAAATGCAGAAAACAAATCACACACTAAATAAATACTAAATAAATACTAGATCCAAATAAAACGTCACCTGTTGAGGCGCTGTTCAGTGCTGCAGCGCGCTCGGTTTTGGAGCGTAACCATGGCGACAGCGTTGGGCGATGCATTAATCTGACAGTTTTACTGAATACACAAGTTTTACAAGACTACACTAGTCTTATTTATTTGTTTTTACTTTGTTAGCTCGAACATTTCACTTCTGCAATTTAGAGCGGACGAATTCTCTTTCTCAAACACTTTCAACGTTAAAAGGCCAGGATTGTGTGTCAGTACATTAAGCAACACAGGGCCTGAACACGCACACACACTTACACATACACACACACACATACACAAAAACACACACACACTTACACATACACACACGCTTACATACACACACACACACTTACATACACACACATACACACTTACACACAAACACACACTTACATACACACACATACACACTTACACACAAACACACACACACTTACACATACACACACACACATGCTTACATACACACACACACACACAAACACACACACACACACACACTTACACATACACACACGCTTACATACACACACACTTACACACACACACTTACACACAAACACACACACACGCACATACACACACACACACACGCACATACACACACACATACACACAAACACACACTTGCATTTGAAGAAATGATGCAGGATCGAAACCTCTCTGGATTTCCGTTTCATCTAGGAATTTCTCTCTGAGTGACCCAGATGAGAAACAGATACGGGCTCGACATACCTGGGTTTCACAGGACGCCTCTTTCTTGAAAGTCACACCATTTCTCCCAAATCTGAAGTAAAGTGTGTGTGAGTGTGTGTGTGAGAGAGAGAGAGAGAGCGAGAGAGAGAGAGAGAGAGAGAGAGAGAGAGAGAGAGAGAGCGAGAGAGAGCGAGAGAGAGAAAGAAAGAAAAGATGTGGGAGGGAAGAGAATGGAGAGAGAGAGTATTGTGTGTGTGTGTGTGTGTGTGTGTGTGTGTTTGTGTGTGTGTGTGTGGCACTCATTAGTAACCCAATACCAGATAATCCGGGCTTTGTAGCACCTTCACCCCTTTGCGTTCTGATAAATAGCAGAAAGAGCTCACATATGGCCTTTGCTTAATAATGAAGCTTCACTTTCTCTTCATCACAGCCGACTCTTAGAAAGCTCCGGACAGCTAGTGTGAGCCATTAAAATGGATTTGCTCTTAGTTTTTTTTTGCCTTGAGATTTCTCCCAACTCCCCCTTTCCTTTTTTTTTAGCTTGCCACACTAGCACAAGGAAAAGACGTGGCCGTTTAGGACGAGGCCCTTCATCCCTGCTCGTGTTGGATGCTGGATTTTCCAGCTATCGCTCTTCAGCCTGCTCGAGGTGAACTGTGTCAACAATCCCTGAAACAGACGCCCTATCAAGGATTTTTATATCTTTCTAAAAGATTAAATATAGAGAGCATTTATTGTAAAAACCTTGAGTTTCAAAAAAATCTCTCTTCCGACTTTAACAACGGACAATAAGATACTGTCATTATTCATCCTAGTGCCTACAATCAACAGTAAAAACTTTCTCATACATAATTATTGACTAATAAATATTTATACCTACTCCTGAATATAATAACATATATATATATATATATATATATATATATATATACAGTACTGTACAAATGTTTTAGGCAGGTGTGAAAAAATGCTGTAAACAAAGAATGCTTTCAAAAATGGAAGTGTTAAACATTTATTTTCATAAATGAACAAAACACAGTGAATGAACAAAAGAGAAATCTAAATCAAATCAATATTTGGTGTGACCTCCCTTTGCCTTCAAAACAGCAGCAATTCTTCTAGCTACACTCGCACACAGTTTTGAAGGCTGGTAGGTTGTTCCAGACATCTTGGAGAACTAACCACAGATCGTCTGTGGATGTCAGCTTTCTCACATCCTTCTGTCTCTTCATGTAATCCCAGACACACTCGATGATGTTGAGATCAGGGCTCTGTGGGGGTCGTGCCATCACTTCACGCTGGTTTGAAGGCAAATAAATATATATACCAAAATATTGATTTGATTTCGATTTTTGTTTTGTTTGCTCACTTTGCATTTTGTAAATTGACAGAAATAAACACTCATTATTTATATTTCTGAAAGCTTTCTTTGTTTACAGCATTTTTTCACACCTGCCTAAAACAGTACTGTACGTGGGGAAAATAATTTTGTCAGGTTCGAGTTTATCTTCTTGTCAGACTCGCAGATGTTTTCCTTTGACCTCTGAACAGGGGCGGTTCTAGAGGCGGGGTCACAGGGGCCCTGGCCCCTGCTGAAATCTGATTGGCCCCTGATTGGCCCCCGTTCCATCAATCGTCGACGAGAAGAGCAACCGAGAATTTTTCACAACGATCACAGATGCAATTTCACCCCCAAACAATTGGCGCCACTCGAGCGTTTGAAAAAGGAACGACTGCTGAAATGTATTTGCACCGTACTGAATAAATTATTTTGTGTGCTTGAATGTACCCTGTACTTGGCCCCTGAATGTAACATGTGGCCCCTTAATGGCCCCTGTTACAGAAAAATCCTAGAACCGCCACTGCCTCTGAATAATTTGAATCACTTATTATCAAAGATTTTATTTTCCCTACGAGATTTTCACAGGATTGTCCACCCAGGAGGGAATTAAGAAACATCTACAAAGTTAAATGAAAATATCACAGAAAATATATTTATATTTCCTGATTCCGTCTGTATTACACAGGTGTATCAGACAGGTGAGGACGTTTATCGATCCCAACATCTTTCTTGATTATTGTTTATGGAGCAGAATTCAGACATTAGCTAATATAATTTTGTTGCGTGTGTGTGTGTGTGTGTGTGTTTTGTATAACACCTTATTATCTGTTAAAAATGAGTTTAAGTATGTAAAGACATTTGTAGCTTCGCCTGAATCTCATCGAAGGGGCGTAGCCTTAATTTTATTTGAATACATAAATTGCTAATACTGTAAAAATGGATGAAGATCGTTTCAGAAAAAAAAACCACCACAGAGCAAGATCATAGATCCATCCTCAACACAGGAAAGTGGGCGTGGTCAAAAAAGTTGCAAAGTGTCCAAAAATGATTTGTTAATGTATTTGTGATATACAGTTCTGATATTTGATGAACACGTGTACAAAAATTTGCGGCGATTTAAGTGACGATGTTAAACCCGGTAGCCAGCAATGACAATGTGGAAATTGTACGTGTTTCATTTTTGCCAAAAAAAAAATAAATAAAATAAAAATTTCACCTGTTTTTGGTTGTTTCTAATTCTTTACGCGGTGAGTCATGGGCGTGGAGTACTTATCACTCGTGGAGAGAGTAGCTCAGGTACTAAGCCTCCTTTAGTGGTTTTAGCTCACCCTAATCCTCCAGAAGAGCCCCATGCATGTGCAGCTTGATGCCCCTTTAGCTCTTTGTGTTGCCCTTGGAGAACCTTGGCCAAGGCTGTTTTTTTTTTTTTTTTTTTAAGAAGAAGCTCTGTGTTATGGCGGGTATGTGTGTGGTGTGTGTATGTGTGTATGTGTGTGTGTGTGTGTGTGTGTGTGTGTGTGTGTGAACATGTGTACGCTGAAGGCTAAAGGTTCTGAAGTGGGTTGTGGTTTTCAGCTCCCAAGTTCAAAGTGAGGAAGCCTGAAAAGCGGGAAAAGATGATGAGACCTCTTCAGAGCGCCTTATGAAAAAAACGTTACGGCTAAAGAAATAAAAGCCGGCCTGAAACAATGGCAGGGCCCTCGGTGCGAGGCAGCCACAGAGGGGCTGAAGTGGGCTGAGATTGCAGAGAGCAGGGTGCAACAGAGGGGCATCTGGCCTCATAATGTCCCCGCGTGCGATTAATAATACCCCTGAGTAATTTCACCCTCTGCACTCCTTCGCTTCTTTTTTTCTCTCACTGAAAGGCTAGGGAGAAAGTATTTCTGTGTGTGTGTGTATATGTGTGTGTGTATATGTGTGTGTGTATATGTGTGTGTGTGTGTGTGTGTGCACCGCCGGCAGAGAAAGTGACAGAGATGAGGTTAAGTGGGGTTGTTTAGATGTAACAGATGCCAAGTGAGGGAGTGCGCAAGCGACAGGAAAATGAAAGAGCGAATGCGAATGGCTGAAGTTCTAAAAGCAGCCAGAAGCCTGAATAAGGTAATTGCTTACAAATATCCTTTTTTTCTTACCACTGCAGGATGCGATGCGACTTATACACTGAGAGATGAATACATGCGAGAGTGTCTTCATATCAATGTTCTTCCCGACTCTCATTGAAGCTCGTATTTTCTCCTCGGCCACCTACATGCTCCTACTCGCATTTCAGCAACGGATGAATCACGAGCACGAGAACACGACGTAACCGAAAGCCATGAAAAGTCTGTCTGAGGTTCTCTGCGGTTAAAAGGTTAAAAGTTAACGCTGTAAAAATGAACGTTGTATCCCGAGGTTCAGGTTACTATGTAGGATCATCACCGGCAAAGTTTGTTAGCTGGCTAGCAACAGTACAGTAATGCTAATCACCTCATTTATCCGTACTGGCCTCAAAGCCTCGCTGCTAATCTAGTAGCTTTTATTTGCAGTAGCATCTAAAGTTTAATAGCAACCAAAACAAAATATCTTCTAAACAGTGTAAATTCTAATCTGACACGTTATGTCACTGCTTCTTGACTGTTAGCTATTAGATTAGCTGCATTTATTTAGATGTAGCTTTAATGAACTGTAGTGTAAGTTTAGTTTTAGCTGGATTGAGCTGTGAGATTATAATTTGTTATTGCTCATATATTGCTAATATGGCTGAGACTAGCTGGAAGAAATTTTTCCAATCAAATCAAATTAAAAAATCTTCCTATAAGCCAAATGAAGTAAAGCGACTACGGCACGGAACACGACGATACCAAACTCACAAGACGATGACAAATGCAGCAGTAGCAATGAACTGAAACGTGCTAATATCCTAACATGAGAAAGATTCTTATTACCTAAACCTTGTGGAAGTTGATTTCCGGGTCATGCTGACTGATAACGTTAGCAGTGATGTCATATTTTTTAATCTTTGGTAAATCTTCAGCGTATAACCCGAATTTTCAGACAGTGATCTGTTAAAAAAGAATATTTTTAAAATCAGATTAAATGTTTTTAGGTAGCAGGTGTGAGTTAAACTACGTTAGCTAAGCACGCTAATTTTTACTATATTATATTATATTATATTATATTATATTATATTATATTATATTATATTATATTATATTATATTATATTATATTAGATTATATTATATTATATTATAACTCAGCTGCACTACTTTTCAGTGTGATTATTGACATGAGTTTCCAGAAAACCCAGAAATAAACTGCTTGTACTAGCTGATAAATAATAGTTTTGCGTGTTCTGGGATTTCTGATCGTTTCTGATTGTATTAACGTTCACTCTCTCTTTCTCAGTTCTTTCCTCTCCTTTTTTCATTTTTTGTGTGCAGGAAATTTGAAGGATGTGGCAGTGGAGTAGGAGGCCTGAATTGGACCCCCCAACACGCCAGAGGAACAGGAAGTGAGCCGTGAGCTGCATGTCCACCCCTGTTTGTGTTTCCCCGCTGGTTCAGACCGCTTCTGTCGCAGCCCATTGTGGCCAGGACAGATTGATGAGGAGCAGCGGCAGGAAGCAGAGAGAGAGGAGGGAAGAAAATATAAAAAACACCGGATCAGCTCCAGTCACTTGCTTCTCCTTCTTCTTCTCCTGCTTACTGTTTTTTTTTTTTTTTATACCACCTTCCTTCTCTGTGCATGTGTGTCATTTTCCAACACTTTACATTTTGTAGATTTATCATTAAGATGCTAACATCTATAAATATGCTATAACTCAGTCACTAGAACATACGAGTCATACAAGCACTTACACTGGAAAATAAAATCCATGGCTGCTCTCATGGTGTATTTTCAGAATAAAATCTGATTACTATCATTTTTAGCACATTATATTTATTTACTGGACATATTAGTTTCATCTGGGATCATTAAAGTATCTGTCTATCTATCTATCTACCTATCTATCACTCTATCTATCTATCTATCTATCTATCTATCTATCTATCTGACTGTCTGTCTGTCTGTCTATGTATCTATCTGTCTGTCTGTCTGTCTGTCTATCTATCTATCTATCTTTCTGTCTGTCTGTCTGTCTGTCTATCTATCTATCTGACTGTCTGTCTGTCTGTCTGTCTATCTATCTATCTTTCTGTCTGTCTGTCTATCTATCTATCTATCTTTCTATCTGTCTGTCTGTCTTTCTGTCTGTCTGTCTGTCTGTCTGTCTATCTATCTATCTATCTATCTATCTATCTATCTATCTATCTATCTATCTTTCTGTCTGTCTGTCTGTCTGTCTGTCTGTCTGTCTGTCTATCTATCTATCTATCTAAAGAGTTTTATTCCTAATTATTTCACTCACACTCTCTAAAGTCTCTACAAAAATGTATTAATAATCAATATATAAAATCAGTTCTTGGCTATTTGTATTTGATTTTATTTTTAATTATTTTACTGTTTTATTTATAAAACTTTAAATGTATACATTTTTTGTGTATGTGTGTTTTGTAAAAAATAGATTTCCAAATCCAGAGAAACATATTTTTCATGTAGATTTAGAGAATTGCACACATGGTGAGGTTTAAATGTGCAATGTGAAAAGTGCACACACATTATCTATTTTTTATGAACTTTTGCTCATTTGTGCAGTTTCCTTATCAGCCAGTCACGTAGCAGCAGCACAGTGCAAACTATAACAATGCTGATCATTTGAGAGACTGATCATTTGAGTTACTGTCCATTTTCTCTGACCTTAAAGAACTGCATGAATGCACAGGTGTTCCTAATAAAGTGTACAGTGAATCTGTATAGTTAAAGTATCTCTGTGTGTTTGGCTTTCGGTTGAGCTGCTCCTTTAAGGAGATGAAAACTGACCCACGATGAGCCGTCCTGTGGGACGCTGGTCTAATATACAACCCCAGGTGACATCCCCGAATTTATTAAGGCAACTTCTCAGCTAACACACCTCCCAGAAGAGCAGTTGAGCTGCACATGTTGTCCAAGGGCTTGGTTACATCTTCTAACCTTCACGCTCAATGCTTTCAAATGTAAAGGCAACACATCTTTTTTCTTCTTTTTGGTCTTGTTCAGTGTCCCTCAATCAAACAGTTCCAGAACGTTATCTGGAACTGTGCGGTACAGTTCCAGATCTCTTTTACAAAGTACTCTAAAAGGTTACGGAATCAGAAGATACTCCAAAATAACAAAAATATTAACACAGACTATGTGACCCTTACATAATTTCGGTGGCTAAACACAAGCAAACAAAGAAACAACAAAACTTAACACACTATCTTTCACGGAGGTGAATGAGATGATGCCATCGACACTGTTTTCCTTCTCAACCTTCAGCATAGCACTGAAAAATAGATCCAGCAATGTATCTCTGTCCCAACCAATCAGAGGTCTCCAGTTTGTGGCGCAAGAGTCAAAACCAAACACAGAGGAAGGACAGTGACTGCAAAAAATGAGTCTTGTTGCTGAGCAACATACCGAGATTTACGACATGCTGAAAGTAAAAGATTTCATTGCTAGTTCTCCTGTGAGGCAGCGTAACTAAAAATAACAGCTTGTGCGAGTTTAGGATGTTTGCTAGTACGCTATGTGAGCAAAGATGCAGAATGTTAACATGCCATCCGGGTCACGGCACCACTATATCAGATATTATGCTTTATTTCATTTTTATTTAGCTTCATTTGCTTTAAGTCAAGTTACACAAGCAGCTCCAGTCACTTTTCTTTTCATTTTCTGCACCGAAGCTCCAAAGTCAATCATTTTTCTCATCACTAGAGTCACATCTAGCTTTATTTCATCTTAGAATAATAAATTCCATGTAAACAAGTTAGGCCTTTTAGTGTTTTATTGTTACAGGACACTTTTTAATTAAATTTTATTTTAATTCCACAAGACTAGTACGTCTTAACACTAGTACTAGTGTTTAAGACAAATTTCCTTTTTCTCAGAATTTTTAGATAATACTCTGTTTAATGCTCTGTTTAACGATTCCTGATAAATTTTGTTGCTCAAGACATTTGTGACTGTTACATTCAGTTGTGTAGAGATGATATTTCATCATATCTGCTGGAATACCCAGTTATTTTAGAATGCATTATTTCAAGTATATATTTCAAGTGTGAATAATTGATGTGTGTATGTGTGTGAGTGTGTTACACAGTATATCTGTATACGGCATCTATAACCATATTTGTTTGTGTGTTTGTGGCTTGCACTATAAATCCATATCTCTCTAGCAACTTTGTGTGTGTAGTAAGTGAGTGTATGTGTATATGTGTGTGTGCGTGTGTGTGTGTTGGCCTTTGTGTTGACACAGCAGTGATTTAAGCCAGCGAGTGGGTGAATGAATGAGTGTGTGTGTACGTGTAAAGGGGAGATTGTGAAGCTGGTTTGTGTACACAGATGCAGAGAGAGAGAGAGAGAGAGAGAGAGAGAGAGACAGAGTGAGAGAGAGAGACAGAGAGAGATGAAGAGAACGATGGAAAGGGAAAAGAGAAAAACGGTGAGAGAGAAAAACTGTGAGAGATCGAGGGAGAGAGGGATGTGTAAGTGTGTGTGGGGTAATCGTAGGGATCGTCTTCCCTCCTCGACCCCTCCTTGGCCCCGGTGGTGGTTCTCCAGGGTCCCTCAGTTCCTCAGGAAAAACATCTCAGCTCCCGTCACCTCTGAACCCCGAACTCGGCCTGTTTATGTTGGCCAGGCCGTCTGACAGTTTACTGATGTTACATACAGCCACACAGGGACGGAGAGAGCAGGGAGGGGGACAGAGAGAGAGAGAGAGAGAGAGAGAGAGAGAGAGAGAGAGAGAGAGAGAGAGAGATGAGTGGGGAACCAAATGAATGGGCAGGAGATAGATAGATAGATAGATAGATAGATAGATAGATAGATAGATAGATAGATAGATAGATAGATAGATAGATAGAATCACACTAAAAGCCAGGGTGTGAAGGCAAACGCAAAGAAGTATCAAGAGAGGGAGAGGTCAGGGCTAGAAGAAAGATGAAGAAGGGCAGAGGTACAGGGAGTGAGAAGAAGAAGTAGAAATAGCAGAGTGAGAGCAAGAGAGAGAGAGAGAGAGAGAGTGTGTGTGTGTGTGAGAGAGAGAGAGAGAGAGAGAGAGAGAGAGAGAGAGAGAGAGAGAGAGAGAAAGTAGAGAGTGGAAATGGACAGTAACAATGGAAGGAAGAAAAAAGGGTATAAGAGGGATGGCAAAGATGAATGTAAAAAGAATGTAAAAAGAAGAGAAAAATAAGAGAGAGAAAAGAGTTGAGAATGGGATGGAGCAAAGAATGAGAAAAATAAAGAAAGAGAGAGAGAAAGAGACTGAGGAAGATAAATGAAAGATGCAGAGGAGGAAACAAGGAGGAAGTAGGAAGTAGAGATAAAGGTATAAACGAAGAGATGGAGAAAGAGGAAGGTGGGAAAAGAGGCAGAAAAAAGAGAGAAAAAGATTAGAGTGGAAAATTGGTTTAGTTGAAAAGAAAAGCTAACAATAAAAAGACAGAGGAAAAAGAGAAAGAAGGAGAAGAAGAAGAATGGACGAAAAAGACAAGCGATCTTTAATTCCTCAGTATCTTGCTAGAAAAACACAGGCAGAAAAACCCAAGCAGCGGAGTTCACAGAAAAAGCTTCAGCTCGCAAAAAAGCATTCGAATCATCAAGGTATTGAGCCACTGTCATTCTGCCGTGATGGAGGAGAGAGCGATAAACAAGGCTGTCAGGATCGATAAAACCAAACCTGAGCGATGGTGTAATCGTGCTGGAGAGCGTGTGGGTGTGCTGCTGCCTCTCAGGCCATTTCTGCCTCAGCTCAAAGCTTTTATGCCTCTCAATGCAGGAAAGAACACAAATGTTCAATAGACAAGTTCTGTTTTTAGTGACGTCCCTGAAGATTCCACAAAATCTACATCCTGGAAAAATCCTGTGAACATCCGACGTCGGATAGCTCGTGTTTGCTACCTCGTGTTTGCTACCTCGATAACACAAACTGTACAAACTGTTAGCGAGCTAGCTATATGAGCAAACCTTACAAGATGTCTGAAAAGATTTTTTAAGCTATATTTTCCTCATGAATGCTAATCAAGTAGCTAACATGAGCAGGACATCCGAACAAATTTTTCAGTAGAACAATCATAAATCGTAATCTTTATTATTAGTCATAGCCAAGTAGCTTTTCGTTAGCTAATCGGAAAGCTAATCAAAGCCTCCACTGATTTCTTTGACAGAAATTTTTTTGAATGTAAATTCATAATTAATAAAATGCTTCACTGCTAATTCTAGTCAATCTGCTAACAGACTAACAGGATTTTAGGTATATTGATGAAAATTAATAATCTTCACTATTAGCATGTGCTAATTAGCTTATTAAAACTAGCTAGCTAACATGACACTTTAGTTCCAGATAAGTAGCTGACGTCTACTAACCTGACAGTTTTTACCAGTAATGCTAGCTAGGTAACATGGGATAACCTGAAAGGATTCTTATTCTTATAGAGTTCTTATTAACATATTAAACAGTTAGTAATGCTCAGCCTTCTTCAGTTTGGTGGTTAGCTAAGACTGGCTAATTTGCCAGGATTTCTGAATGAACTTTTAAAAACATATTCTTAAATGTTAAAAGTCATATTATAAATATTCACCTGATCAGCTAACTAACGCTATGTAAATTACATTTATATGGATCTACGAACCACACCGTTAACTAGTTAGCTCACTGACATGAGGTAACCTGGCAGATTTTTTTTTTTTTAATGTTTTGGAATATGTTTGACGGGAAAAACAAAAAACACGTCTGGAGATCATTTTTTCTTCTGTTGGCATAATGATGTTTTGTTCTGTCCATCTCTCTCTCTCTCTCTTTCTCTCTCTCTCTCTCTCGCTCTCTCCCCTTACCCCCTCCTGTTTGTGCTCAGCAGGAGTCGTGATGGTGGTGTTGATGGTGTTTGGAGCAGTCCGGTTCCCTCAGGTGTGTTTATCCATCCAGAGCAGCTGGACAAGCTGTAAAAACACAAACAAGCTTTGAAGCTGTGCTGCGTGTTGTTTCGAGACGGATCTAGTTTCTCCACCACACACCACTAGGCCTACGGGACGCACACGTTCTCACACACACACACAATGTTTAAAAATCTCAGCAACGCTGTTGCGCCCAATGCGCTTGTACAATCACCGCACACACTACCATGTAAGTGTCACTGCTGCGCTGAGTTAGGTCTAACATCTGGTTAGCAGTGGTCCTATGGTGGTCCCTCTTATTGATGGATGGGTGGGGGGGTTGACACATTGCACATAGCAACAGATGTGCTAGTGAGTAATTGTAGCCCTACGACTAGTAGGAGGATCTGATAAAACGCCAATGAGTGTAGCTAATCACAGTGTACCTAATAAACTGACAACTAAGTGTATACATTGGGAAGTGATTGGCTTTTAATGACCGTGTGATTAATCACCCTGTTCGCGTCGCTTGTTTGTCTCCTGCACTGTGGTTTGCTTGTCTTATCGGCATAGCGATAACCCGGGTGAACTTTTAGACAGTCGCTCCATCTGACTGTCGATTTCTCTTTTAGTGCTTCCCGGCTTCTTGACTGAACGTTATTGATTTGTCTATTGAAAATGTTTTTTAGTTGAGGCTCTAAACTATATATATATATATATATATATATATATATATATATATATATATATATATATATACTGTAGGTTTTTATTAAAGACTCAGTTTGCTATTCATTCATAGCAAATAAATAAAAATATAAGTGAATACCCCTGTGTTCTCTACACATTTAGAATATGCAAATATCCTAATTAGTCACATCCATGACCTTCCCTCCCTGTTCTGAGGTTTAGTGGTTCCCTGAGTTGTTCGTGAGAAACCTCATTAAGGATATTTAGGAGAGATTTAACTACACAGAATGACCCTTTATTAGTAAACATATATAAGGAACATAACACTCTTTTAGGGGGGCACGGTGGCTTAGTGGTTAGCACGTTCGCCTCACACCTCCAGGGTTGGGGGTTCGTTTCCCGCCTCCGCCTTGTGTGTGTGGAGTTTGCATGTTCTCGCCGTGCCTCGGGGGTTTACTCCGGGTACTCCGGTTTCCTCCCCCGGTCCAAAGACATGCATGGTAGGTTGATTGGCATCTCTGGAAAAATTGTCCGTAGTGTGTGAGTATGTGAGTGAATGAGAGTGTGTGTGTGTGTGTGCCCTGTGATGGGTTGGCACTCCGTCCAGGGTCTATCCTGCCTTGATGCCCGATGACGCCTGAGATAGGCTCAGGCTCCCCGTGACCCGAGGTAGTTCGGATAAGCGGTAGAAAATGAATGAATGAATGAAGGTTTCTTTGGATATTAAAATGTTGTAGCTTCCTGTACCTTCTCTGAAAGGCCTCTATGGTAGGGTTCAAGTTGAGACCTTTAATAGTTCTCTCAGGATTCCAAGCTAAATACAGACTAACAGGTGGCTAGCAGGATCCAAACTTACTTATCTTGCCCAATTCCACTGTGGTCATCACCAGTTCCTCTTTCATCAATGTGAATCACATGGCAGCTACCAATATTGGAACAGACTAGTGGCCATTACAACTTTATGTGATTTTTGGTGGATATGCCAAACATCCATTACCCAACAATTGTCTCCAGTTGATGCTTCCAAGGCGTGCTGGATATAAATGAATTCTTTTTTAAAGAACAAACATATGGACAGTTGTGGTCATGGATTTCAAAACGTTTCTTTTGCTAAACCAGGGGCGATCCTGGAGGTGGGGCCACAGGGGCCCTGGCCCCTGCTGAAATCTGATTGGCCCCTGATTGGCCCCCGTTCCATCAATCGTCGACGAGAAGAGCAACCGGAGAATTTTTCACAACGATCACAGATGCAATTCCGCCCCCAAACAATTGGCGGCACTCGAGCGTTTGAAAAAGGAATGACTACCGAAATGTATTTGCACAGTACTGAATAAATTATTTTGTGTGCTTGAATGTACCCTGTACTTGGCCCCTGAATGTAACATGTGGCCCCTTAATGGCCCCTGTTACAGAAAAATCCTAGAACCGCCACTGTGCCAAACCACCCCAAATGTATGGCCATAATTATGTCGCTTTGTAGAAGCCAACATTCTGTTTTCCTATTTAAGCTTAGACAAAAATTTATAAAATTTAATGCGGTCTAGAGCTTTTGCGCCACATGCACCAAATTCGGATATGTTGTAGACCCTGGTCTGAAGTTTGTGGCTATTACTTTTCTAAGCGATCTGAGTACCGGTACTTTTGGTACCGGGTCTCAAAATGGCCTTTTTTCCCATAGACTCCCATCATAAACTTTGGAGGTTTATACAGTAACCCGGCAAGCTTTCAAACTATCTACACCAAACATACCCTTTAGGGTGCTACTCTGAACAAACTTTTAAATTGGTGTACCGACTGGCCTTTCGGTTGTGCCGCAGCCCCGACCCCCATAGGTAAAGTGAAATCAAGCGAATTCTCATGGAGAGCAACACTTAGTGAAGAACCCTTATCTTGGTCTTCCTCTTATCTTGAAAACTAGGTATGGTATCACATGGCCCTGATTTGCTAAGCAGCCGTTTACTTAAACTTTGCCTGTATGTACCTTATTGTCAAGCTGGTATTCTGCAAAAGTAACTTCATCTGTGAGATCTAAAGCTTAATAGTCTGTAACGTATTTGTAGTAACATCTGGAAAGATTAACCATGCAGAGAGAGCGAGTCCTCATGCCCCATGCTGTCGGTATAACCCTGACTAACCTTTAACCTCTGCTGATCTCTTCTGTCCCTGCTGTTCTAGGACTCTGAAACAGCATGGACTCTTCTTCTCTTGCCTTTATGTTCAGTGTCGAAACTCGGCCACAATTCTCTCACTTCGTCTCTGATGTGGTCACTGCGTCTCTGCAGTCTCTTGCTCCGTTTCCAATCCCCTCCATCATACTCACCCACTCTCATTGGTTTAAATGATCTCACACTCTATGTTGGGTTGTTTGCACAAGTGTGGAGTCCATATTTTCACCCAGCGCCCCTTGATGTTTCTTCCACAACTGCAGCATGGCAGTAAATATTAGAGTTTGCGGTTGGCCTAGCAGGCATTCCTGATGGACTTACTGATTGTGGTTACAGCCACAACAAACAGAGTTGCTAACTCAGCTACATTTCTGAACCTCTTAATTAAAAAGAAATCCGGTTATTTCTTTGGTATCTAGATTATTAATATGGCAAAGCATATACATATACATGGGTGTGGCGTCATCCTTGGCCGAGGCCGTTGTCGGAGCAGTACTGATTAGTGAAACACAACAAAAAAAGAGCCTGCTATCACTACCTCTGACATTAGCAAGACAAATTGGGATCTAGTGTAATGCTGTTATAACATGATAGCCTTAAAATCTATCCCAGTCTATATTCCTGGGTAAGCAGCTCTGAATGTGACAGCTGAAGAACTTCATGTGTTTCGGCAGCCATTCCTTCGTCCAGGACATCGTAATTTCCCCCGAAACCGATTTCTCTCAGCTTACACTGGTTTTATTTATTAGGGTGCGAAGTAACCCTACAAAACTTTTCATATAGATGTTTTATTCACTGACGCGCGTTGCCAGCCGTGCCAACATTCCTAACAAGTAAATCCAAGCACGCAAACAGAAATGCCTGCCGTATTTCACTATACACCAAGCAACAGTAAAAAACAAAAAAAAACTCAGAGCTTCATATTTATTTACAGACCAGAGAGACTACATTCCCAGCTTCTTCTTGGCTCACGAAACAAAGGCTCATGAATTCACAGGTTAAAGTTCACCTAGATAAAGTCAGATTGAAGCCAAAGTAACCGCTACCAGAAACGAATGTGTGCCTTTCTCATCCCAGCGTCCTTTCCCACTTTCCGCATAAGCTATCGCGTATGTTGTGAGAAATTTAGTGATTTTAGCAAATACTTTAGCTACTGTAAGATATAAACGCTTAGACTTTAGACTATATTGAGTCTTCTTATGAACACATGAGCAATCAAGATTCCACTTGTGTGGACACTTTAACTCTTTTTCCCCAGAGGCCAAAAAAAATGTTGTTTCCTTCTGTTTTTGTCGTGTCCATGTTGATGATTAAACGTCTCCGTCATGTCTCACATTCATTCATTCATTCATTCATTCATTCATCTTCTACCACTTATCCGAACTACCTCGGGTCACAGGGAGCCTGTGCCTATCTCAGGCGTCATTGGGCATCAAGGCAGGATACACCCTGGACGGAATGCCAACCCATCACAGGGCACACACACACACTCTCATTCACTCACGAGATGCCAATCAACCTACCATGCATGTCTTTGGACCGGGGGAGGAAACCGGAGTACCCGGAGGAAACCCCCGAGGCACGGGGAGAACATGCAAACTCCACACACACAAGGCAGAGGCGGGAATCGAACCCCCAACCCTGGAGGTGTGAGGCGAACGTGCTAACCACTAAGCCACCGTGCCCCAAGGATTTGTTCATAAGAATCTAAATTTAAATTTAAAGTCGTTATCATTATCAACCTCTAAAATGCTGAACAGAGGTAAAAATGACGCAGGCTGAAATGTCATAACTCATTTTATATCAGACTTGCATCCAAAAATAATTCATTTGTTTATACTGATTGAAAATGTCCAATAAGTCACCAATGGAAAGGAAAAGCCAGTGTAACAAGACCTGGCATGTTAATTGAAATATTTGGAAGGTCTTGGAAGGTTTGCAGTTACAGTACAGGAGCACAGATTAATGAATCTCTTGAATTACATGTTTATTATATTCTAGATAAATGTACAAAAATCCCAGCTCATTGCATCTAGAGAACTTTACTTCAATGTGATTGGAATTGTGTTTTAAACTCGAAAGAGTTTCATCGCCAAGAAATCCCATCATGTGAGTCCGTTAGAAGGATCTTCCCAGGTTTTAGTACTTCATTCTACAAATCCAGTCGCATCAATTTATTAGATTAGAGGAGTACTTGATGAATTGCCCCTGCGTCTGCTATCCATTGGGGTATTCCACTGGGTAGGATAGTTTGGGCTTTTTTGAACCTATTGCCCTTTGACTTCTCTGGCTCCTGGATCGACCTCCCCCTCCACCACCCGTCAGATTCCAACCCTCAAACCTCGGTGGACCACCTGTGCTGTTTGTTTAGTGTTTGTCAAGTTTATGATAGCTGTGTCTAATGTGGGATAATAACATGTGGCTTACACATTACGAGCTGAAGCCTGACACGCTGAAATGAGGATCGAGTGAGCGGGAGGGAAAGGGAGAAGGAGAGGAGGAGATGGATAGAAATAGTGATAGAGCATTTAAATGCGTAAGAGAAACAAGAGATACAACCCCCAGGACGGACAGACAGACACGCTCATATCTCTGAGGATGAGTGGAAGGATTAGAGCGTGGAGAGAAGGACAGAGAAACAGCTGTGAGAGGAGTGAAAGAGAATATGAGAGAGAACGAGGGAGAATATGTGTGTGTGAAATATAAAGAAAAAGAATGCGAGTAAGGAAGGAAGGAAAAAATGAACAAAATGACAAATTTGATGAAGCCCCTCTGAATTGTGGGGGCCAGACCGAGAGTCGGGGGCCCGGCGCACATCTGCAGAATCCATCAGGGAGAGCGCGGCGTGGCCGCGTGTTTTCTCTGCCTCGGGTTTCGGCCGCGTGCCGTGGGGGGTTGTCTCCCGTTGACGTGTGATGATTTAGTCAGGTGTGAGCGTGCACTTTCCAATTTGGGGGGAAATAAATTAGAAGTGATTTTTTATGAGGGCTGCA